>NC_041384.1:707681785-707690173 GCF_002162155.2 Triticum dicoccoides
GACCAAAGGTCTCTTTTCAGCAGCCCAAAGGGCGCGAAGCAGAGGCCTTTGGTCCCGGTTGGTGGCACCAACCGGGACTGAAGGGGGGGCTTTGGTACCGGTCCGTGGTGCCAACCCGGACCAATGCCCCCCTTTAGTTGCGGTTGGTGCTACCAACCGAGACCAAAGGCCTGCGCCTGCCAAAGCCGCGGTGCGGTGGGATGTTTAGTCCCACCTAGCTAGCCGAGGAGCGGCATGACCTATTTATAAGCCCTGCCCTGTCATCTCCATTGAACTCCTCTGAATTGCAGGCCTCTGGGCCTAATCTCGCACTGTTATGCCTGTGGGCCTGCTAGGCCTTTTGCGGGCCTGAATTCTGTCCCATGGATGGGTTTCTAGTCATATTCAGGCCGTGGTGGCCCAGTAGGTGGCATTTTTTTTATGTTTTCCTAGCTTATTTCTTTTATTTTTTTCTTTATTTATTTTATTTTGTTTCTACTTACAATAAAATACTTGTTTTTTTGTTTCTAATTACTTATTTTATTTTATTTTATGATAATTCTTTTTGCTATTAAAGTTTCTAACAAAAAAAGTTCTTTATGACAATTCTTTTTTGCTTTTAATGATTTTGAACAGAAAAAACTTTGATAATTTTAGTTGCATTAATTTTATATAATTTTAATTTCAATAATACTAGAGGTTGCTTATAACGTTTTGAACAGAAAATGCATTGATAATTTTAGTTTCATAAATTTAATTTATGTTATTAAAGTTTATTTTATTTTATTTTGTTTCTACTTATATATTTTATTAAAGTTTATTTTATTCTATTTCTAATTACTTATTTATTTTATTTTATTTTATGATAATTGTTATTTTCCATGCATTTACTAATTATTTTGAGCTATAAGACCCTGCAATTGAAAAGCACTACAAATGAACTCTAAAAAGGTTGAAAGTTGGCATGGTATCATCATTTCACCCACATAGCATGTGCAAGAAAGTAGAGAGGGTTACAGCAAAAACTGGATGCACTTTGTGTACAAAACGGACAATGTCTTTCGAAGTATCAGGGTTTCATACGGAAACTCGTCTGTTACAAAGGGATTTCATTTTTTAGAACTTATTTGAACTCCATAGTTTTTCTGTGTTCAAAATGCACCATTCAAAGCCACATCATCAATTTTCAACCCTTTCTGACTTTATTTGTTATTTTCCATGTATTTACTGATTATTTTGAGCTATAAGACCCTCATATTGAAAAGCACTACAAATAAACTCTGAAAAATGTTGAAAGTTGGCATGGTATCATCATTTCACCCACATAGCATGTGCAAGAAAGTTGAGAGGGTTACGGAAAAAACTGGATGCACTTCATGTACAAAACGGACAATCTGTTTCGAAGTATCATGATTACGGAAACTCGTCTGTTACAACAGGATTTCAAATGAACTACGAAAAGGTTGAAAGTTTGCATGGTATCATCATAATAGTTGTGGAGAGAAAGTCCTCACTTTTTTTTCGCTTGTGTACTTTGCTTATTGCGCCGTAACCATGGATAATCTTCATCGTTTATCAGGATGCTTGGGTCAGCCTTGAATTTGAAGGGAGGAATTTCATGAAACTTTTCATAATCTTCAGACATGTTTGCCTTGCCCTCCACTCCCATGATGTCCCTTTTTCCTGAAAGAACTATGTGGCGCTTTGGCTCATCGTATGATGTATTCGCTTCCTTATCTTTTCTTTTTCTCGGTTTGGTAGACATGTCCTTCACATAGATAACATGTGCCACATCATTGGCTAGGACGAACGGTTCGTCAGTGTACTCAAGATTGTTCAGATCCACTGTTGTCATTCCGTACTATGGGTCTACCTGTACCCTGCCTCCTGACAGATTCACCAATTTGCACTTAAACATAGGGACCTTAAAATCATGTCCGTAGTCAAGTTCCCATATGTCCACTATGTAACCATAATATGTGTCCTTTCCCCTCTCGGTTGCTGCATCAAAGAGGACACCGCTGTTTTGGTTGGTGCTCTTTTGATCTTGGGCGATCATGTAAAATGTATTCCCAGTTATCTCGTATCCTTTGTAAGTCAATACATTCGAAGATGGTCCCCTGGACAACGAGTACAGCTCATAACAAATAGTGTTGTCACCTCTGAGACGTGTTTCCAACCAACTGCTGAAAGTCCTGATGTGTTCACATGTAATCCAGTCGTCACACTGCTCCGGGTGTTTGGAGCATAGACTGTTCTTGTGTCCATCGACATACGGGGTCACCAAGGTAGAGTTCTGTAGAACTTTGTGGTGTGCTTGAGACAAAAAATGCCTGTCCCTGCATATTATTGAGTCCGCTCCTAGCGTGCCATTTCCAGTCAGTCTCCCGTCATACCGCGATTTAGGGAGACCTATCTTCTTAAGGCCAGGAATGAAGTCAACACAATACCCAATGACATCCTCTGTTTGATGGCCCATGGAGATGCTTCCTTCTGGCCTAGCACGGTTACAGACATATTTCTTTATGACCCCCATGAACCTCTCAAAGGGGAACATATTGTGTAGAAATACGGGGCCCAGAATGACAATCTCGTCGACTAGATGAACTAGGACGTGCTCATGATATTGAAGAAGGATGGTGGTATGAAAAATATGAAAATTATGCCGACCAACGTGACATAGATTTTATTTATCTAGCAGGTATGTGAACCGGAAATTCCAACTGACCCTATTGTCGAGAGGTTAAATTTAGTTGAAGAAGAAAACAATTTCTTGAAGGAAAAAATAAAAAAAATTGAGGAGGAGAAGATGATATTGGAGTTGCATGTTGCGGATGTCGTCGATGATCACAAGAGCAAGATGGATGCAATGCGCTTGAAGATTAGAAAGATTAGAAAATATGCCATTCATACTGAGGCTTGGTATCATTATGCCGTTGGATCAATTGTTACCTTGGTTTCGATTATGATCGCATTTGTTTTCGCATTGAAATGTTTTACATAGTTTCAATGTATGGTTCAATTAATTAGATGCTCTGGAGAGCTATATGTTGTTAGATGAGAACTATGTATGTACTTTGGTTTTAATGTGATGATGAACTTCTATTAATTTGGTCACTTAATTATCTATTCATGATGTTCTGTAATGGTTTTTGACACACTTAATTATATATAATGCACGCAGATGAACCAGCAATGGATGTACGGTGACAGACACACCTCCGAGTACATTAAGGGCGTGCATGATTTTCTCAAAGTGGCTGAGGCAAACAAGTAGAATGGTTTTATGTGTTGTCCATGCCCTAAATGTGGGAATACGAAGTCTTACTCTGATCGGAAAATCCTTCACACCCACCTGCTTTACAAGGGTTTCATGCCACACTATAATGTTTCGACGAGGCACGGAGAAATAGGGGTTATGATGGAAGACGGCGAAGAAGAAGAGGACGATGACAACTATGTGCCCCCTGAATACGGTAATGCTGCAACGGGGGAAGCTGCTGAAGATCAAGAGGAACCAGACGATGTGCCCAATGATGCTGCAATGGAGGAAACTGCTGAAGATCAAGAGGAACCAGACGATGTGCCCGATGATGATGATCTCCGCCGGGCCATTGTCGATGCAAGGACGCAATGCAAAAGTCAAAAGGAGAAGCTGAAGTTCGATCGCATGTTAGATGATAAGAAAAAAGGGTTGTACCCCAATTGTGAAGATGGCAATACAAAGCTCGGTACCGTACTGGAATTGCTGCAGTGGAAGACAGAGAATGCTGTGCCTGACAAAGGATTTGAGAAGCTACTGAAAGTATCTAAGAAGAAGCTTCCAAAGGATAACGAATTGCCCGACAGTACATACGCAGCAAAGAAGGTCATATGCCCTCTAGGATTGGAGGTGCAGAAGATATATGCATGCCCTAATGACTGCATCCTCTACCGCGGTGCGTACAAGGATCTGAATGCATGCCCGGTATGCGGTGCATTGCGGTATAAGATCAGACGAGATGACCCTGGTGATGTTGACGGTGAGCCCCCCAGGAAGAGGATTCCTGCGAAGGTGATATGGTATGCTCCTATAATACCACGGTTGAAACGTCTATTCAGAAACGAAGAGCATGCCAAGTTGATGCGATGGCACAGTGAGGACCGTAAGAAAGACGGGAAGTTGAGAGCACCCGCTGACGGGTCGCCGTGGAGAAAAATCGAGAGAAAGTACTGGGCTGAGTTTCCAAGTGACCCAAGGAATGTATGGTTTGGTTTAAGCGTGGATGGCATTAATCCTTTTGGGGAGCAGAGCAGCAATCACAGCACCTGGCCCGTGACTCTATGTTTGTATAACCTTCCTCCTTGGATGTGCATGAAGCGGAAGTTCATTATGATGCCAGTTCTCATCCAAGTCCCTAAGCAACCCGGCAACGACATTGATGTGTACCTAAGGCCATTAGTTGAAGAACTTTTACAGTTCTGGAATGGAAACAGTGTATGTACGTGGGATGAGCACAAACAGGAGGAATTTAACCTGCACGCGTTGCTGTTTGTAACCATCAACGATTGGCCCGCTCTCAGTAACCTTTGAGGACAGACAAACAAGGGATACCACGCATGCACGCACTGTTTAGATGAAACTGAAAGTATATACCTGGACAAATGCAGGAAGAATGTGAAACTGGGCCATCGTCGATTTCTTCCGACCAACCATCAATGTCGAAAGAAAGGCAAGCATTTCAAAGGCGAGGTAGATCACCGGAAGAAGCCTGCCATGCGTACCGGTGATCACGTACTTGCTATGGTCAATGATTTACACGTAATCTTTGGAAAGGGTCCCGGCGGACTAGCTGTTCTGAATGACGCTGAGGGACACGCACCCATGTGGAAGAAGAAATCTATATTTTGGGACCTACCCTACTGGAAGGACCTAGAGGTCCGCTCTTCAATCGACGTGGTGCACGTGATGAAGAACCTTTGCGTGAACCTGCTAGGTTTCTTGGGCATGTATGGGAAGACAAAAGATACACCTGAGGCACGGGAGGACCTTCAACGTTTGCACGAAAAATACGGCATGCCTCCGAAGCAGTATGAAGGTCCTGCCAGCTACGCTCTTATGAAAGAAGAGAAAGAAATCTTCTTTGAACGCCTGCTCAGTATGAAGGTCCCGACTGGCTTCTCGTCGAATATAAAGGGAATAATAAATATGCCAGAGAAAAAGTTTCAGAACCTAAAGTCTCATGACTTGCACGTGATTATGACGCAACTGCTTCTGGTTGCATTGAGGGGGCTTCTACCGGAAAACATCCGATTAGCCATTGTAAAGCTATGTGCATTCCTCAACGCAATCTCTCAGAAGGTGATTGATCCAGAAATCGTACCAAGGCTAAGGAGTGATGTGGCGCAATGTCTTGTCAGTTTCGAGCTGGTGTTCCCACCATCCTTCTTCAATATCATGACACACGTCCTAGTTCATCTAGTCGACGAGATTGTCATTCTGGGGGACGTATTTATACACAATATGTTCCCCTTTGAGAGGTTCATGGGAGTCCTAAAGAAATATGTCCGTAACCGCACTAGGCCAGAAGGAAGCATCTCCATGGGCCATCAAACAGAGGATGTCATTGGGTTTTGTGTTGACTTCATTCCTGGCCTTAAGAAGATAGGTCTCCCTAAATAGCGGTATGAGGGGAGACTAACTGGAAAAGGCATGCTTGGAGGGGACTCAATAATATGCAGGGACGGATATTCTTGGTCTCAAGCACACTACACAGTTCTACAGAACTCTACCTTGGTGACCCCGTATGTCGATGAACACAAGAACAGTCTGCGCTCCAAACACCCAGAGCTGTGCGACGACTGGATTACATGTGAACACATCAGGACTTTCAGCAGTTGGTTGGAAACACGTCTCAGAGGTGACAACACTGTTTGTGATGAGTTGTACTTGTTGTCCAGGGGACCATCTTTGACTGTATTGACTTACAAAGGATACGAGATAAATGGGAATACATTTTACACGGTCGCCCAAGATCAAAAGAGCACCAACCAAAACAGCAGTGTCCGCTTTGATGCAGCAACCGAGAGGGGAAAGGACACATATTATGGTTACATAGTGGACATATGGGAACTTGACTATGGACATGATTTTAAGGTCCCTTTGTTTAAGTGCAAATGGGTCAATCTGTCAGGAGGCGGGGTACAGGTAGACCCACAGTACGGAATGACAACAGTGGATCTGAAAAATCTTGCGTACACTGACGAACCGTTCGTCCTACCAATGATGTGGCACATGTTATCTATGTGAAGGACATGTCTATCAAACCGAGAAAAAGAAAAGATAAGGAAGCGAATACATCATACGATGAGCTAAAGCGCCACATAGTTCTTTCAGGAAAAATGGACATCGTGGGAGTGGCGGGCAAGATAGACATGTCTGAAGATTATGAAAAGTTCCATGAAATTCCTCCGTTCAAAGTAAAGGCTGACCCAAGCATCCTGATAAATGATGAAGATTATCCATGGTTATGGTGCAATAAGCAAATGACACAAGCGAAGAAAAAGTGAAGACTTTCTCCCACAACTATTATGATGATACCATGCCAACTTTGTAACAGACGAGTATGATACCATTGTCCGTTTTGTACATGCACATGCTATGTGGGTGAAATTATGATACTATGCTTTAATGTCTTATGGTTCGGCCCTCGTAATACCATTAATCCCGGTTCTCTCCTTGTCAACTATGTTCTCACCAAGAACACTCAAGAGGGCAGCCACGTGGGCCATTGGTCCCGGTTTGTCTGGACCTTTTGGTCCCGGTTCCACGCACGAACCTGGACCAATGCGCCTCGCCCCTGGCCCATGACCATTAGTCCCGGTTTGTGCCACAAACCGGGACTAAAGGGTTGGTCCTCGTTGCGGTCAGAGTTTAGTCCCACCTCGCCAACCGAAGGGCGCTCACACCGGTTTATAAGTCCGTCCCTCTCTGCCTTGTTGAGCTTCTCTCAAAGTGAAAATAGATGCCCTTATACAGGGAATTTGACCTAAATTCAGAGTGAATTTCTCTAAAATTCATAGAAATTTATTATGAATTTAGGTTGTATTCTCTCTATAGGCCCATCTATGCTCTTTTTTTATGTTGGGGTTAGCGATCTTTACAGACTTTTTGTGTGTTGAATATGCACCATTCAAAATCAGTTAATCACAAACTTGTGATTCACACAAATTTCAAAGAATTTAAATTTTAACTATTCAAATTTGAAAACTAATGGCACTAACAGAAAGTTTATAATTTTTCTAACCTAAAAGCAAAAAGAATTAAAAAATAAAGCAAAAAACAAAAGAAAATAAATAATGCAAAAAAACAAAACAAAAAACTGGCAAAAAACTATTTTTATAGTAAAGTTAATCACAAACTTGTGATTCACACAAATTTTAAAGAATTCAAATTTTAACTATTCAAATTTGAAAACTAATGGGACTAACAGAAAGTTTATAATTTTTCTGATCTAAAAGCAAAAAGAATTAAAAAGATAAAGAAAAACAAGAAAAATAAATAATGCAAAAAACTAAACAAAAAATGAAAAAAACTATTTTTATAGTAAAGTTAATCACAAACTTGTGATTCACATAAATTTCAAAGAATTCAAATTTCAACTATTCAAATTTGAAAACTAATGGCACTAACAGAAAGTTTATAATTTTTCTGACTTAAAACCAAAAAGAATTAAAAAATAAAGCAAAAAAACAAAAGAAAATAAATAATGCAAAAAACAAAACAAAAAACTAGAAAAAATAAAAAAACTGCCACCTATTGGGCCACCACGGCTTGAATACGACTAGAAACCCAACCTGGGCCAGGATTCAGTCCCGCAGAAGGCCCAATAGGCCCACATACAGCATAGTGTGAGATTAGCCCCGTAAGCCTGCATTTGAGAGGAGCTCGAGAGGGAAGCCGCAGTGGGGCTTAGAAACCACTCCGAGCCCCTCTCAACTAGCGAGGTGGGACTAAACTTTTGGCCGCCGGCAGCGCAAGGCCTTTGGTCCCGGTTGGTGGCACCAACCGGTACTAAAGGTGGGCTTTAGTCCCGGTTGGTGGCACCAACCGGTACCAATGCCCCCCTTTAGTCCCAGTTGGTGCCACCAACCGGGATCAAAGGTCTCTGTTTCCTGCCCTTCCCTTTCGGCTGCTGAAAAGAGACCTTTGGTCCCGGTTGGTGGCACCAACCGCGACGAAAGGGGGGCATTGGTCCCGGTTGATGCCACGAACCGGGACCAATGCTCTCAGTATATAAGAAAAGACTTGGCATTTTCCAGATTCATCTCTGCAGTTGCCCCGCGCCGACGACGCCGCCAGGCTGCCCGAGCTCGCCGCGCCGACGCCGTCGCCATCGCCGCCCTCTGCTGCCTCGTCGACGCGCAGCC
>NC_041384.1:707690442-707696459 GCF_002162155.2 Triticum dicoccoides
GCGCCCCTGCCCCGACGAAGTCGTCGTCGCCCAGCTGCCCCGACCACGCCGGCCGCGCGCCTGAGCTCGCCTCTGCCTCGACCACGCCAGCTGCGCGCCTGCGCTCGCCTCTAACCCGACCACGCCGACCGCGCGCCTGAGCTCGCCTCTACCCCGACCACGTCGGCCGCGCACCTGAGCTCGCCCTGCCCCGACCATGCCGCCGTTGCCTCTGCCCCTGCCCCGACCACGCCTCCGTCGCCTCTACCCCGACGCGCGCCGTGCCTCTGCCCCTACCCCGTCCACACCGCACCTCTCCTTTGGTCAGGCCGGCCGGCACCGCCCCCTTCCTCCCTTTTTTTCACATATATATGATGTTTTTTTCCTGATTATATGTATATGTGTGAGTATATGTATGTGTGTATATCTGTTTATATGTCCTTTTTTAGATTTTTTGTTTTTTGCATTTTTATAAAAATGTATATATGTATGTATATGTTCTCTATGTATATATATATGTTCATGTATGCAAAAGATAGATTTTTAGAAAAGTTAGGATTTTTTTCTGTTCATATTTTTTTTGATGATATTAATTATTGTAGAATATGCAAATGTTTGTATATTCATATGAACAATGCATTAGGCAAAACCTTTACTTTTTTCTAAATTTTCTATTTGAACATTTAAAAAAAGCAATACTACTTCATGTATTTTGTCAGAATTTTCTATCGTGCATAGACCGATTTTAGACCACGGGAGCACCCCCCACCCCCCTATCGTTGCAAAAGTTGCTAAGTGATATTAAGAAGGAAGAAGAAGAAAAAGAATGAGAGGAAAAAGGAAAATAAGAAGAGGAAGAAAGGAGAAGAAGAGGAGAGGAAGAAGAGGAGAAATAAATAAGAAGAAGAAAAAAAGAAAAAGAAAAGGAGAATATTCTATTTTCTCTTCTTCTCCTCTATTCCTTTCTTCTTCTCCTCTTCTTTTTCTTCTTTTTTTTCTTCAATCTTCTCCACTATTCCTTTCTTCTTCTCCTATTTTTATTTCTTCTTTGTCTTCTTATTTTTTATCGGATATGTCATTGTCGATATACCCCGTGTCCCGATAACTTCAACACGAGGGGGGGGGTCGACCTACCCCCCTCCCCGATAACATTATTTTCCCATGTATGTATGTCGTCGTTGTCGATATAACCCCCTCCCGGATAACTTCGATCGTGATAACTTATACCACGGGAGCACCACCCGGCCCTCTCGCTCGACCAAAACTCCCGAGGACACCCAAACCCTAAAAAAATGATGTCGGTCTCCTACCCCTCCCGCCGCGCCCCTACCCTTGAAGCGTTGTCGAGGCCACCCCAAACCCGGAATAAGCTCGGTCTACATTTTCCACTAATATATCCACCTGCTGTCATGTTTGTGTAATAATTGCCACGTTGTAATATTTGCAGAAACAATGGAGCACATACGAGACGAGGAAGCATAAGAGGTGTTGGGGGACATAATCTTAGCCGGAGGTGATATCTTGTCGTATCTTAACGACAATGATGGTCTGGAAGAAAAGGGTGAAGAAGCAGGCTACGGTGATCGAATAATGGAGGAGGAAAGACATGATTATGATGGCTCCGGTGACCCAATGCTGGTGCAAGAAGGCGCTCGTGGTAACGGCTCCGGTGACCGAACAGAGTCCGGCCAGGTAAATATATTAGTTATGCCTATGCTGACTAGCTAATTGATGCATTCATTGTTTTGGTATGTACACATATTAATTAACTCTCGTCTTTCTTCTTTTTTCTAGCCCTCCAGATCGAGCACAACTTCGGTAAAGAGACGAGGCCCGAAGAAAAAGTTGCGCTCGGATGAAAGGTTTGAGATCACAGCAATCGCACGCGACGGCCAACCGATTGAACCCATCCAGACAAAGAAAGCATTTGCTGCTCAGTGCGGGGTTCTTGTTAGGGACAAGATCCCGATCAGCATCCACCAATGGTATAAGCCTAAGAAGGAAGACCCTGAGGTGTCTTATGTCAATGATATGCAGAAAGATGATCTTTGGACTGAGCTGAAGGCAAATTTCACTCTATCGCCAGAGGAGGATCCGGAGAAGCTAGCTAAAGAGCAATTAATCAAGTCACATGCTCTTAAGAAGATGGCAGACCTATTCAGGAGGTGGAAGAATGAGCTGAAAACGTTTGTCGACAAAGAAGAGACACCCGAATTCATCGGCAAATATGAGAAGATCAGAGATCACTAGCCCGCATTTGTGGCCCACAAGACATCGGAAAAGAGTAAGAAGATGTCAGCGACAAACAAGAAATATGCTGCGAAGAAGAAGCTTCACCATCACATGGGGTCAGGTGGCTACCTCAAAGCCCGGCCTAAGTGGGCCAAGGCTGAGAATGATCTGCTTGATAAAGGGATCGAACCAGAGACAATGAACTGGCCAGACCGTTGCCGTACTTGGTTCTTCGGGCCTGGCAGAACCTTGGACCCTGTATCAGGGAAATGCGTTTGGACGGACGAGCAAATGAGAATACCAGTCAAGAGGCTTCATCACTATATCGATGCAGCACAACAATGGACGTTCATTCCAGACAGAGAGAACGACGAACTCACAATGGCCCTCGGGAATCCTGAGCACCTTGGACGGACACGAGGCACGCCAGGCTCCGTTTCGTGGAAGGCTGGTTTTCCGGATGCAGGCGGTTACAAATGCCAGAAGAGGAGGAAAAAAGTGGAGCAGACCCAAATTCAGACGCTGCACGAAAGGGTTCAAGCGCTAGAGGAAGGAGAAGTAGCTCGCAGCAAGCGACCTGCCAAAACTACCCCCGAAGCTACCCCGCCATCTCAGTGGAGAAGCAGTGTGGCTTCCACCGAGCTGCTTCAGCCGTAGCATGTATTGACGGCTCCTGCTAGATACCCCGTGGATGCTATCACGGAGTCTCAACATTGCCACCTTATGACACAATGGCAGAACTTCAAAGTCAAGGCAGCTGTCGGCTCTGTTCGACCTCCTGAACCTAGCACAACTTTTCACTGTCGTCCGATTCCAGAAGGATATGCTAGGCTGACGGTGGACGAAATAACGGAGGGATTTGAGGACCTCCAGCTTGACCACCCTACCGGTGAAGGGGAGACTCGGCTGGGTTCTGCTCTGAAGACTCCATGCCTATGGTGGAAGGAGCTCATCAACCTTCCGAACTAGACGCCTCCGCCTCCTCCTCCTCCTCCGGCGAGTAAGGGCACTCCGCCTTCTCCTCCACCTCCTCCTCAGGCGAGTGATCAGGGCACTCAGCCTCCTTCTCCGGCGCGTGGCGGCACTCCGTCTCCTTCTCCGCCTGCGCCGGCGCGCCCGAGCAGCCAGCCTCCTCCTTCTCCGCCTCGTCAGCAAGGGCGGAAGAGACCCGCCGCCGCTCCGGCTGCTCCGGCATGTCGTAGTCCTTCTCCTCTTCCTCGTAAGCAAGGAAAGAAGACAGCCGCAGCCGCTCCGTCTGCTCTGCCGGCGTCTAGCAGTACAGCCAGAGGCGGGAGGCAATACAGATTCGGTCCATCTCTGAAGACTCCAGAGAAGTTACCATACGAGAGGACCCTGGAGGAGAACGCGAAGATCGCGCGAGCCGAAGTGACGAACTTCTTTCAAGGGGTGAAACAAAGAAAAATCCACCTCCGGAGGAGAAGGTAGATCCGGTGAAAGCGGAGCGCACTCTGGCTGCCCTGACAAAACCACCAAAGTCTCCGCCGAAAGGCAACTATGAGCGCATTATTGCAAAGATATTTGTCGAAGCGTAGCGGTCGGGAAGTACTCTCAGTGATCAAAGGATAAAAGAACGACGAGCTGGGAAAATAATTGCCCAGCTCGGCGAACAAGTGAACAAATCGTGCCCCCCGCTCAAGGTGTCTAGCGACATCGTCGCTAATGATCCGAGGATGGTGCCCGGTTATAGCAATCTTGGAGATTACCTACCCTACGATGTACATTATGATTTCCTGGAGGTGGAGAAACACACATACGAGTACGGGAAGCCTCTCGTCAAAGATGAAAGATCTCTAACAACAATGATGCGAAGATTCCATGATTGCTACATGAAAACCTGCAGAGAGTCTGGGGGGAGGAATACTTTGACGCTGAGAGTTAGAGAGGAGCATGACCTCGTTGGAATTGAACTGTTGAATGTTCCATTTGAGGAGTTCTTCCAGTTTTTCAATCAAAAGGCCCTCGATAAAGCAACGGTCACTTGCTACTGTCTGTAAGTAGTACTACTTCTGTCATTAAGTCTCTCTATGTAGGTCAGCTCTTTCATTGCATGTATTTATAATTATCCTCACTATATTATGAAGATTGAAGATCGCCGAATTGAAGAAAAGACAAATCGGTGATATTGAGTTCATTAACACAAATCTCATAGATGCAACTGAGGTTAAATATCATGCCAAAGATACCGAGGCCAACTTGCTACGATGGTTGGTAATAAATGAAAACAAAGATATAATACTCTTTCCTTACAAATTCAAGTGAGTGTTACTGTCTTGTGCATATTCGGTTTCCCTTATTAGTCCAGGTTATAGTAATGTAATTGATGAGTTATGCATGCATGCGCAGGTTCCACTATATTCTCCTAGAGATTAAGCTTGAGCAGGGACTAGTAACCGTCTTAGACTCGAGACGAAAAGATCCCCAAGACTATGCGGACATGACTCAAATACTCGAGAAGTAAGTTAAATCGATCATTATCCACCATATCAGCAACTTTTTTCATTTCCTGATATCAAGTAATTGTTTTCTTTGTCTAGCAGGGTTTGGAGAAAATTCACCAAAAAAGCTCCGGGACTGCCGAAGAAGCTTGCAATTTAGACACCCGAAAGTAAGTACTATAGTAACATGTTCCACGCATCTCCTAGTGATTCAAGCGCTAGTTTCATCAATACCATTTGGCATGCTTGCTTATCAGTTTGATTGACCTCTATTTCTTGTAAAGTGGTTGTGGCAGGAACAAGGAAATGATTTCTGTGGATACTACGTTCGCGAGTCCATCCGCCACACGACCGGTGAACGGGGGCACTCTGACGAACAATATGAAGTGCGTAAGCAATAATATTCACAATTTTATTTTATTACCATCATTTGTTCAAATTAGATCTTTCGTGTATTGACCCCCTTGTTCAAATTAGATCTTTCGGATGCGGAATGAACTCCTACCACCAGATCGTATGCGAGCAATTCAAGAGGAATTGACGGCATTCATCCTTGACGACGTGAACGCTGAAGACGGAGAATACTATGTGGACCCTGTGCTCATATATAATTAGGAGATTATATTGTAAGAGATAATTATTGTATATATGTAGCCGGTAGTGTCGGATAGATATACGAGAACTTGTTGTTCGACCGATCTCTCGGAGAAGGAGAGGTGGTCGATATCACTTCTCTCTGTATGCATATGTTCTTGACGATGTTCTGTTTCCTTCATTTGCTTACTAGCTAGCGTGTCTAGTCCTCTCTATATGTATATATAGCGTCGACCAAGCACGGACATAAGAGATGACACTTCTCTCTATTAATTAGCTAGCTAACACAATATATGAAACACCTAAATTATCCCTCCAAAACCCCCAACCCCTCCACCCCCTCCCTCCAAAAAAAACAAAAACCCCAGCCCCTGAAATGCTGACGCGTGGATGCCTATTGGTCCCGGTTGGTGCCACCAACCGGGACCAAAGGCCCTCCTGCCTGGGCTCGGCGCACCGGCCACGTGGAGGTCCATCTGTCCTAGTTCGTGTAAGAACCGGGACTAAAAGGCTAGGCCATTAGTAATGACCCTTTAGTCCCGGTTTAAAAACCGGAACAAAAGGCCCTTACCAATCGGAACAGATGACTCTTTTTCTACTAGTGATGCCCACCGCCGCCAGCACCACGCGGCCAAGGACTAGCGCCGCACGCGAATGGCGGCGGGAGGAGGGAGAGACGCGGGGGAGACCTGGAGGGGCGCGAGGGAAGGGCCCCCGGCCGCCTCGCTCGGGGAGGCGGCGCGGGGGTACGGGGAA
>NC_041384.1:707696745-707728526 GCF_002162155.2 Triticum dicoccoides
GGCGAGCTCCGGCCGCCGTGGCAGCGGCTCCGCACGGGGAGCCGGTGGCGGCGGCGGGGGAACCCTAGGAGCGGGGAGCGGGGTCGGGAGCGGGCTCTCTCTCCCTGTGATTTGTTTGATCATTCATCCGATGCATTAGGGAAGAATAATCAAGATTATGTTTGCTCCCGGTTGTTTGGATGAACTGGAAGCTAAGAGCATGTGCGTGTTTGTCCTTTTCATCGAGAAAATTCGCCTGATTTTGGACCTGTTGGGGGAAGAAAAGCTACCCAGTGTGGATTAAGGAGCTAGCCTAAGCCAGCTTAGGTATGCAGTCGACCATTCACGTGCTTGTGTGCTTGCTAGCCGCAGATGCCGAGCTTGCGAGTGCGAGTTAGGATGGAAGTAGGTGAAAAAAAACCCCGCATAAACTCTTTTTTTTTCTACGCCTGCCCTTAGCTCCTGCTTACATTTTTTTTGTTTTGTTTTAAAATGGAGGAGGACCCCCGGCCTTTGCATCTGGACAATGCATGCAGCCACTATTAATTATTCACACAAGACCTTACAAAGTCATACAAAAATAAGACTAAAGCCACCGTCTAGGCAACATCTGTCGCTATTCCTATCCAGATGATGAAGGAATGCTAATAGTCTGGGCCTAATACACAGACCTCGCAGCCAAACCTACCATCTAAGATCCGAGGTCCCAACCAGGACGCCTGCCGGGTATGGGGCACCCACAAGTCCGGCGCACTTCTCAACCTGGACTCCTGCCGGGTATGAGGCCGCCGCAGCCACCTACTACCAATCCATCTTTAGTGCTATACTGCTGCATGTACCTTGCTCAGTCTAGCTGCCGTCGATGCCACCACGACGCCAGACAACGCCACCATCCTGCGCTCGTCCATCATCACACGCCTAGCGGCGAGACCCCACTGCTCCATGCCCCTGAGACCCGCCGTTGTCGACGTGTCAGATACCACGCCGCTCCTCCTCTTGTCCCCTCCAGCCAACACTTGCTCCAAAACGATGCCCCCAGGAGGGAGAACGACATCGAAACGTCGCCATCATCCGATCCGGTAGATCCAGAGCTAGGGTTTCCCCCAGAACCTTTCGATCAGGTTGACGTGACCTGCAACGATGATGCCTCGAGAAGGGAATGACGTCCAAGACGCCGCCATCGTCCACCATGACCGCAGTCAGACGCGATTTTCATCGGAAGCCACGGCGTCCCGATCTCGCGGTTGGCTGGAACGGAGCCCTCCGCCGAACCGGTATTTAGACAATTTGCTAGAGAGCGTTTTTTGCCTCACACTTGTTTATGTCTCATATAGACAACCGTCTAGGCAATCTGTTGGAGATGCTCTAACAGATCATAACAACATACTATAAGGAAAGAGTTTTGAGAGATTCAATACTCTCTATATCCTTGTCTCAGGATGGTTGTGTCTCGTATAGACAACATCGATAGCTTCACCTTAGAAGCGTGAGGGAGTGAGAGGCAAATGTAGCAGAGACAATAAGAAAGGCGGCGATGACCTATCAGGCTTTTGTCGCTTTTACCTAGGCGTGGGTGGGCTTTGGGCTCTCTTGGTGCCGGGATACGACTAGCGAGGTGTTGATTTGTTGAAAAACCCCGTCATCCGACCTTTCAAAGAAAGGAAATGCACCATATATAGTCAAACCCACGATGAATAGAAAAAGACTAGAGCGAGCATTGGACATTTCTGGTTCAGTCGCTTCTAGCCACCTCATTGTACCTAGTTGGACCTCCTTGCAACTTCTGATGGCCCATCAGAAACTACCCATTTATTTCACTCTTGGGCACCAATCCCCGAACGAAATATACAGCCTGCTCCCCCTTAGAAAAAAAATGTGCCATGCTTTGTTTTCGTCCTTTAATATCTTATTTGCCATCCAATTATTTTTAGTCCATAGTAAAGCATGTTCACTTAGCTAATTAAGATTTTTCTTTTTGCAAATAGCTAGTCCAGAGTTTTTATATTGAACAAAGCTAATCCAGAGTTAATATATGTAGTAGAATCATACGACCAATCCAGGGCTTAGTAACTTATTACCTCATTAAATTAGTCTGTTTTTGGTAGATGGAACATCCTTAAGTTTGTGAATCGAAAGTAGATGGGTAATACTGAATATAATTTTGTATGTTTGCTGTCCTTGGCCTTCTGATGTTTTCGACACTTGAAAATGTAATACTGAATATATCTTTGATGTCCTTGGATATCTATTGCGCTTGTCAGTCTTTTTCTTTCGTGTAATTTTTTGTATAAAGGCATTTATATAAAGGACACACCGTCCCTGGTGATATAGCAAAACATATATACTACGTGTTTGATGCACCTAGCATTGTAGCTTCCGCATGTATTCAGCTCCTCGGAGGCTCGGACCAAAGGGTAGCCAGAAAAGCAACACACGAATGGAGGCGAGGCAAGGGAAAATAGGGACACAATGAACAGCACGAGGAGCTGGACGCACAATGGGACTGAGAGACATCAGAAAGCATGGGGGCTGCAAGTTGCGAGCAAGCCGTGGTTGCTATCGAGAGTGTTGTTGCTTTTTTCTGATAAAGGTTGATTTTATTGACTCAAAATGAAGCATCAAGAGGATACAAATACAATGAGTACACATCCGGTCTTTACATAACTAGAATGCACACAACCAACACCAACACACAAACTCAAATAAGCACGCCAGCAAATAGCAAAGTCATATAAGACCTAAGCTATGCCTGCGCGAGGAAAAAGAAAAAAACATAGCAACCAAAACAACAATCGAGAAACTACGAACACAACCATATCCGCACCAACCATCTCCTGACGCCACAAAGACAACAAGAAAAATTCTTCAACAACAACGCCTTCATTAAGTGGAACGACACTCAAGCGCCGCCGTCATCGAATCCAACCATCAAAGATGAGATTCTAGATTTTCACCTTGAAGAACAAGTCCGAGCATATGCGAGCAATGCCTTCAATAAGGTAACGGCGCAGGCACCGTGATGAAGAAATGTTGCCTCATGTAAGTCTCCATGTCCAGGAGGTAAAGATATGTCCGCCCTTCGGTCCGAAGATGCGATGGCGAGGTGAAGCAGGCCGGCGTCCGACTATCGTACTTGGCGCAATGGCGCCTAGGTCCAATGGGCCCCTCAGGTGTTGTTCTTGGTACCCAGGTCCTCTTTCGATGCAAAAATCCCACTAATTTTTCTCAGATTTTTCTGGCGATTTTATATCATGAGTTCTCAATTTTTTTTAAAAAATAGTAGAAAACATGACCTAGACTGAATTCCCTCAAAAAGCTTAATATACATTACAAACTTAGAGAATAATAGGAATCAAACATTCACAATTATAGATATGTTTGAGATGTATCAGAACACACCCAACAGAATGTCGCCCGTCGATGTGGTAGTCGAGCTTTTCGATTCAACCCTCCCAGGCGTCGCCGATGGTCCTGAACTACAGCGCGAGTTAACGCTGGAGGTGGGTGAGGAGGAAGTCCGTAAAGGCATCGTTAGCCACCAGCACCCAAAAGCGTGTCCCTAGCATGCAAGGCCACTAAGGGCTTGCCGGTGATGCCCCCTTCTCACTCTATGGGAGATCCTCGGCCAAGCTCTCTGTGGCCACTTAATACAGTTTGTCTTGTCACGCCGGCTTCTTACGCGCGATGTGTCAAATGTGCGCACACACGGGCGATGAGCTCGCGGGCCTTGAGGATGGCGACAGTGGAAGAGGAGTAGCAACGGCCGGCACCGTGAGGGAGTTGCCACTTTGGTAAATTTGAATCCGGATGTTTTTTGGCAGAGCAACCCATGAAGGCATTTTTCTATTTTGGTGTTTTTGGAATCTTCTGAATTATAGAGACCATAAGGATTCATTGCCATCGAATTAAACCACAACGATGGGAAGAGCTCATTTCTTTCTTTCGAAACCGAAAAATATGTGATCTTAATGTGTGGTGCATTATATATGTACTGGGCCACCAGCATACCCTTGTTTAAGCACGTTGTTGTCTCCTTCGTTGGCTCTATATATTCACATTGCATGTATGCATTACACTTACCACAATCCCGGCTTGATGTAGCTCTCGTCCGGTTGGTAAAAATAGCTTTTGTCGGTGTTGTTTTATCGATAAACTAGACTAGAGGTAAAAAGATGGAAACAAAAATCAATTATGAGAGTTGGATCTGTGCACTGCTACTTGGAATAGAAAGCATCGGGAAACCCATCAAATGTAGCTCCTGCACCTTCTGCTCGGAAGTTTTCGGTGTGGCGATCAACTACCCAGAAGTCATGAGTCCCATTTGCTATCTCTGCAAAAAGCTACTCACCGATAGTCTTCCATTGCATTGACAGTTTTAAACCTTGCCACTGGAACTCCGTGGCGTGGCACTAACTTGCGTCTGTGGATGCTAGGCGGAGCTCCCAAGCCGCCCAACTCCGACTAGCTTGACTGATGATTCTTCAGCTAGAGGACAACGAGTGCAGTGCTTCCGGTTGCAGTGTAATCAAACTAATAATACTTGATAACTTCTGGGCGCCCCTATTATTTGCCTCTGATTAGATGTCGAGAAATTATTGGTACTGGGAGTACTAGTACCTGTTACCAGGCTGCTTGAATTATTCCTCCTCTTCTCAGTTCTCATAGATGCATGACCTGAAAAGTTATATCAATTTCCTTGCCACTAGCGCCTTTGTGAATATGGAAGGATCTCCCTTTTTTCTTTCGCTCCATATGAGAACTGCCCAGAAAGTGACTACGTACATGCAACTGGAACTCCACAACAGAATTTTCTATTCTCCACTTTGTGGGTCCTCATCTGCCCTTCATTAGCAGCCAGCACACTTTATTAGCTTCATCTGCCCTTCACAGTTTAGCTCCATCATCTCCTGATGATCATCAGCGTAAAGCCTCTGGCCTTGCCACTCCTCAAAGGAATTAATTAACTTTCAAGACCATTGACTCCTAGTACTATCTCGACCCAAGTGCAGGGCATCAGGCATGTGATCCCATAGCTTAATAACTTTCTGGTATCTAAAGAACGATGCATCGACCAACCAAGACCATTGACTGCTGCCTTGGAAACCAACCGAGTATTATTTTTCCCTGTTGAGAAGAGTATAATTGTTTTGCGCTGTACTATCTCGTTTGCCGCGCACTGTTGTCCTGGCGTACCATGCACGGTCGATCAAATGACACAGAGCACCACACGCTTTTTACCGCTTCGATGGGAGTACTACTTCCAGTTTGTACCGCTGTCTTACTGCCCTGGTGACAGTGAGTTCACGTGTTAGTTTGCCACCACGGCCGCTTTCCATTTGGCATCTAATGACAGGAAGAAGACATCCGCCAGGTTCGAGCATTGCCGAGATGGGATCCGTGGGTCTTACCATATGTGAGGGCATCTCCAGCCGCATTCCAGAAAGGCCTCCTCAGATGTTTTTTTTGCGCCGGCGTCGAAAAATCGACCCAGTCGCGTCCCAGGAGCCTGATTTTCATCGGCTTGGGCCGAAAACAGCGCAGGCGGATCCAGGCCAAACCCGGCGCGTTGGGGGGCGCCCGGGGGCGCCGGGGCGAACTGTTTTGGCGCGAAACAGCCGCAGGCCCGCCGCGTCAGCGACTCCACCCTCTTCTCGCCTCTTCATCGTCCTCATCGCCTTGTTTCCCGCGGCGAATCAATGCCAAAGCTGCCACGCTGCCGCGCCGGTCAGCCTGCGCCATTGATGTCTCACGGGCGGCGCAGTGAAGACCGGATGACGCGCGTCCCTCGCCCTCCCTCGCCCGCCACGCGTACTCACGGCGGCTCGCGCACGGGCGGCGCCTCGTCCTATATAAGACGCGCCCCAGCGCACTCGGCGACTCGTACTCTCTCGCCGTCGTCGTTCCTCCCTCTTCTCTCTCTCGCTGTCGTCGTTCCTCCCTCTCCTCCCTCTCCTCTCTCTCGCCGTCTCGAGCACCCATGGCCGAGCGCTTCCCAGGCGACGGCGCGGCGGCGAACGGCTTCGGCCGCCGCCATCCTTACGAGAGTGAGGCTCGCCTCCTTTTCGAGGCCGAGTATCCGGTCCCGCCGGACATGCGGGTACCCGGGGCGTGGAGGATCAGCGCCAACGGCGTGCCGGTGCCTCCGATACCCACCGGCGCGGCACGGCATGCGGAAATCGCACGCATCCGCTCGTCCCTGCCGCGTGCGGCGAGGGAGGGGCCACGGTACGTCCCCGACAGCCCGCTCTGGGAGCCCTACTTCCACCGCCGTCACGCCGAGCAGCTCGAGGCCACCAATGGCGTCGAGCCCTCTGGCAGGCTCAACGCCGTCGGCCGGCGTCGGTGGTGGGGCGTGCCCGGACGCACGTTGGAGGACGTCCTCGAGTACATCGAGGGCGGCAACACGCCGCGCCTCGAGTACCCCGCTCCCCCGTCTTTCACACGCCGCCGGGGAAGCTCCTGGACCCCGAGGCGCATGAAGACCGGGAGGTCCTCCTCCTCGTCCGGCGGCTCCCCGTGCCTCCACCTCCGCCCCGTCAAGCCGGAGCCCCAGGGCGCGCCTTTCAGCGCGCGCACCCGCAGCTCCGGCGTCCGCATCGGCCACAACGCCTTCCCCACCGGCCGCTTCGTCCTCGTCGAGCCCAAGCCGGAGCCCAAGCCGGAGCCCGGCCTCCCCCTGGAGTACGAGGAGATAGCCCGGCGTGGCTTCTCCGACGAGGACGCCCTGCGGTGGGCGCGGGACGACTACCTCCGCGACGAGATGGTCCGGCAGCGCCGGGCCCTGGAGGAGATCGCCGCCCGCAAGCGTGGGCGCGAGGACGAGCACGGCGTCGTGGTCCTCAGCGACGACGACGACGACGACGCCCCCAGACCGTCCAACCTGCCGCGCCAACTGGGGGAGGGATGCAGCAGGGACGGCGGAGGCGTCGGCGGGGGCGACGACGACGACGACGATGACGACGACGACGGCAGTGACTACACGCGGTTCTACCGCCTCCTCGGCATGTAGAACCGCTTGGGCGGGCGGCGAGGGAGACGGCGGGGGTAGCCCGCGGTAGTTTTCCCTTTTTTTATAAAGTATGTTTAAATTTGAACGAACTCGCCGATGTCTGCGTTAAATTTGAGTCGTGTTTGCGCCGTATTTGACTTTTTTAAAAACCCGTGGGGGCCGCGACTGGGGGGTATCACGCCCCCAATGCGCGGTTTAGCGCCGGTGCGCCCCCAGGGGGCGATTTTTTGCCCCTCCTGAGGGGCCAACGGCTGGAGATGCCCTGAGGAGCCTTTGCTATCAGCTAGCAGCTCTTCACGTGCACTATCCATTTGCGACCCTGTAGTGTTACCTCTGTAAATGTAGTGTTAAAGTAATTTAATGAGATCCATCGGTTTATCTTCAATCACCGTTAGTTTTAGCGTGTGTAAATTCAGCTATGTATGTGTCCTCTAGACAGAACACAAAGCTTAGTGACCACCCATCAACCCATCTGTAGGAGTAGGTTGCCAGGAGTAAAGCAAGAAATTAACCTGTAATGGTGATTCATCCGATGCTTTAGGGAATAATAATAAAGATTATGTTTGCTGCCGGTTGTTTGGATGTACTCTCGGAGCTAGCAGCAGAGCATGTGCGTGTTTGTCCTTTTCATCCAGAAGATTCACCTGATTTTGGACGTGTTGCGGGAAGAAAAGCTACCCAGTGTGGATTAGGCCATGTACAATGCAAGATGCTTGGGGTAAGTGCTTAGAGAAATAAACCAGTTTTTCTCTAAGCATCGGTGCTTATTTGTAAAGGATAAACGCTTAATTAAACGTCTGTCCTGTAGAAATAAGCACCGATGCTTAAAAAAAATTCGGTTTATTTTACGAAGCATCTCCCTAAGCACCTCTCATTGTACAAGGCCTTAAGGAGCTAGCCTAAGCCAGCTTAGGTAGGCAGTCGGCCATTCACGCGCTTCTGTGCTTGCTAGCCGCGGATGTATTAGGATGGAGGGAGGAGAGAAAAAACCTATTCTCTCGCTTTTTCTTTCTACGCCTGCCCTAAGCTCTCACCTACATTTACGAAAGATAATTTTGAGTATCTAAGAGCATCTGCAGCTGCTTGTTTTTATTTGATTGTGTATATGTCCATATAGACAATGGTCTAAAAAGATTCTTTTATATACACAGCCAGTTTTTTAGCAGATTGTGAATACACAAATTGTCTATATTATCTCTCCTATATTTTAGTACTATCTTAACCATTAAAATGGCCGTGTGTACAAAATGTAGATAATATGAAGCAGAAACGTACTCTAGCAGATTGTCCAGACAGTTGTCTATATGAGAGTTTTGACAGATTCAATACTCTTTCTCTATCTCTCTCTCATGATGCCTTAACAACATACTATAAGGAGAGTTTTGACAGATTCAATACTCTTTCTCTATCTCTCTCTCATGATGTTTGTGTCACCATCACCGATCGAGCACATCGTTAGCTTCACGTCAAAGGCGTGAGGGTACGAGGAAAATGTAGCCGAGACAGCAAGAAAGATGGCAATGACCTATCAGATTTTTGGCGTTTTTAACTTAGGCGTGGGTGGGCTTGGGCTCTCTTGGCGTCGGGATACGGCTATTGAGGACTTGTTAGCCGGTAGTGATGGTTTTGTCGAAAAGTGTGCCTTTACTCTGGGTGAAAGCCTTTTTTTCGCAGGTCCTGAGTGAAAGCCTATGATCTCGTAACACATGGTATGTTGGATAAAGAAAATAAAAGTAGTTTGCACTTGCGTCCGAGATCACTCTAAGGGGAAAAAGTTAATCGTGTGAAGCCCCATAACTTCTTACGCAAAGAACCCGAACCAGAAAGTTATATGTACAGTCCTCCATTCATCTCTTCTCTAATCTCTAATCTGTAATGTACTTATAAAAAATCTAGTGTTCTCCGTTCCGGTATGGCTTCATATGTCAGACCTCATCCTGTTGGCTGAACGAACGAACGAGAAAACCCGCCAACTGACCCTTCAACGAATGGAAAAGCACCCAACAAAGTCAACCCCACGATGAACAGAAAAAGACTGGAACGAGCATTGGGCATTTCTGGTTCAATCTCTTCTAGTCACCTCTTTGTACTCGGTTGGACCTCATTGCAACTTCTGATGGCCCATCAATCTACCCATTTATTTTACTCTTGGGCACCAATCCACGAACGGAATAAGCGTCCTGCTTGTTAGGTTTAATCTTGATCTCAAGTATTTGCATGTATGAGTTTTGCATGCTAGTTGCGTCTGTTTGTGTAGTGGACGGTTGGCCGGCCGAGTTATCCGCAGCAGCGAGCGACTCCAGGAGGTGAAGGTGGACGTGCGTACGTGGGATTAGTTTCCCAGAGATGTGGCTGGCTAGTACGTGCGTGGGTCGAGTCCCCTGTGTATATATGTTGCACTTTGAGTTAATGAAAGAAAAGGCCTTGAGGGCTGGGAGAAAATATGTAGCCTGTGCGTTCGCCAAGGAGAAGAGCCTACGGCAAAGCACTTGTGCTCCTTCTTGGTCCATGTGTGTGTGTGTGTGTTCTTGTGTTCTTGAGAGAAAAAGATAAAGAGAAACCACAAGAGAGTTGTGTGAGGCAGCTCGAGGTGGAAGAAGAGCGGCGCTGCGAGGAAGCGGCGCCAACAATACTGCTCTCCCTTAGAAGAAAAATGTGCCATGTTTTGATTTTCCTCCTTTATTATCGGATGTGCCATCCAATTATTGTTTGGTCCATAGTAAAGCATGTTCAGTTAGCTAGTACAGAGTTTTTTGTTTGTTTGCAAATACGTGATCCAGATTTTCTGTATTGAACAAAGCTAATCCAGAGTTAATATGTAGTAGAATCATACGAACAATGCAGTGCTAAGTAACATATTACCTCATTTATTCATTCTACTCGTGTCATTAAAGTATTCTGTCTTGGTAGATGCAACATCGCTAAGTTTGTGAACAGAAAGTAGATGGGTGTTGAGCCTTCTTATCTTTTTGACACTAGAAAATGTAATATTTTATATTTGTTTGCTGTCCTTGGATATCTATTGCGCTTGCCAGCCTTTTCTTTCGTGTAATGTTTCTTATAGAGGCCCTTATATAAAGGACACACCCTCCCTGCTGATATAGCAAGACATATACTACGTGTTTGTAGCTCCTGCCTATCTTCGGCTCCTCGGACTATAGTAGAACTCAGAAAAGCAACTCGAATGGAGTCGAGACAAAGGGAAAATACGGATACAATGAGCTGAGGAGGAGTTGGACGCAAGAGGGGACTGAGAGACATCTGAAAGCATGGGGGCTGCATGTCACGACCATGGCATAGTTACTGTGTGCCGTGAAGTTGCTATGGACCTGTAGCCCGCTGATGAATCGTGCTTTTCCCGCCAGCTTAGCCGGCAAAGCAACAAAAGTATTCTCCAACGGGAAAGAGCTGATTTGTCTTCCCCGCTCTTTTCGTAAAATCTTTGGTGCATAACATGTTTCCATCAGCAAATAATCAAGACACGAGCCATGCTCGTGCTGTCAGCACACACGGCGGTGAGTGAGAAATAAAATGTAAAGCCGCATCGCTTGGGGAAGGTAGTACATGCTGTAATCAAATTCATTTTCTGTGGATTAATGTTGATATCTCTATGTATCTACTTTTCTAGAACAAAACAAAACAAAACAAAACAAAACTCTGTCATGCCACTTTTCTAGATGCTTTTATTATACCCTTTTGGTGCAGGAGGAAAACCAATTTACATAATATGTGTGACACAGCCGAACACTGAACTGAACCATGATGAGCACAAAAAACTTTCACTAAAGCTTGCTGATCAAGCAGACAAAATCAGATTTATGTTGTCAGGGGGTCCCGGAATGATTTACCTTACATGGCAGGTGTTCTTGAAGTTCATCACACGACATTATAAGCTACAGAGGTCGTACTCCCTCAGACTCCTTGATCTGAAATAGATATCAAACCATTTACATTTTTACAGGTGCCACGCATTCATCCAAAATTACTATATATGTATCATACGAACAATTAGTGTTTGGATAATTATTCATTTTCCCATATCACAGGAAGTAATATATAATTTGTTAGAAATAAAATTATTGAATATCCTAACTGAAAGAAGATGTATTTTGAACCTTTGGATCTTTATCTTACTAGAAAAATGTGATCTTGAATGTTGGTGTGCATGGATATCTAATGCACTCGTCAGTGATTTCTTGTGTGTAATTGTAAGCATTACTGTCCTTCCATTGGGCTGGGCTGGGCCACAGAAGGACCAAACTGATGGGCTTCAGAAGTTCAGATACTAGTAGTTAGATGCCTACAGTATGATCCCCAAGTGGACATCAAGATAAAATAGCAATAGCAAGGCAACTCAAAGTTCGCCATCGGGACCTTTGTGCAAATTGTGGTGCACAACCACATATTTTGTTACATCTGCTATTGACCACATCACAGCATCTTGCACAACTCCGCTTGACCATGTTGAGATCATAGAGTAGCCTGCACACACCCAACGGTGAGCAAGAACAAGAACAGTAAAACTAGTGTATCTTGGAAGTTGGAAAGAGCACGTGCTGCAACAGCTACATTTCCAATTTTTGTGAAAGGATAAAAAGAAAGAAATATAGTAAGTCCCATAGTTGAAGCTCCAAACTTACAAGTCACAGATTCTTTATTTGGAAATAAAGTGGAGCACGGCAACCAAAATTGTTTCTTTGAAATGTTTTCGTTGTAATAATAGAAATCCTTTTAGTCACTATGCTAGAAAAAAATAACCTCCAAGGATGAGCCCTAAACCTTCACCACTGATAGGCTTGGCATCCTTCACTGGGCTCTGGTCAGTAAAGACTAACAAACCACTGATGGACACACATCCATCAGTGATGGAAGTATCGCCATAAAGAAAAACATGCCATGGGGTGGGCCTGAGCCAGCACATGTCGACGCTATCTCGAGGGTATTGCACGGGGATGGTGCTCGAGTTGCATCTTTTGAGAGGAGTAGTACTAGCGGTGCACGGAAAAGACATAGAGGGCAGTGTACTGCATATAGCCAGGCGGTGAAGTTGGACAAGGGGTGGGGGAGAAGTGTAGTTGCTGGCTCAATGGAGGGGCTAGAGAAGGGAATGAGTTTTAGCTGTTGGGTCTTACTATTACGGTTTTGAGGGAGTGTATGTAGTGAGGTAATGAGTACTGGTCATGGGCTACGCTTGCACCGGTATTGCTTTCATCACGAACAGTCTATAATTTCAGCATGCCAGTGGTGTGGTTGAAACCACTAAAGGGGCATAATATGGGTCAACTTAGAAATATACGCCAATGCACGATCGAAATATACGCCATGCATTCCCTTAGAAAAAAATGTGCCATGTTTTGATGTTCCTCCTTTAATATAGGATGTGCCGTCCAATTATTTTAGCCCATAGTAAAGCATGCTCACTTAGCTAGCTAATTCAGAGTTTCTCTTTTGTGAATAGCTAATCCAGAGTTTTTATATTGAATGAAGCTAATCCAAAGTTAATATATGTAGTAGAATCCAATCCAGGGCTAATTAACACATTACTTCATTTATTCATTCTACCCGTGTCTTTAAATTACTCTGTTTTTGGTAGAGCAACATCGTTAAATTTGTGAACCCAAATTAGATGGGTGTTGAGCCTTCTGATCTTTTTGGCAGATGAAAATGTAGTACTCCCTCCGTCCCATAATGTAAGCTGCACTAGAGTCAAAAAAAGTCTTACATTATGGGACAGGGGGAGTAATAAATATTTGCTTGCTGTCCTTGGATATCGATTGCGTTTAACAGCCTTTTCTTTCATGTATTTTTTTTGTATAAAGGCCCTTATAAAAAGGGCACACCCTCCCTCCTGATATAGCAAAGCATATACTACGTGTTCGATGCATCTAGCATTGTAGCTCCTGCATGTATTCAGCTCCTCGGACCAGACGGTACCCAGAAAAGCAACACGAATGGAGGCGGGACAAGGGAAAATAGGGCAACCAATGAATACTAGTTCTCAAATTCAGTTGATGTTTTGAGAGTGAGCTTGGTGACATGTGTTTGGAACGCTAAAAAGGTGTGCAATTGGACACTAAGTGGATGTATTATGGGGCCAACTGCGTAACACGGCATACCGTTTTTCACTACAAACGGCCGGGAATACAGAAACGAGTTATGAGTGCATTGATAGTTTTTGGCTGGGACTACCATTGTTATAATTGATTGTGTGGCTCTGAATTCACCTTGGAAGTTGGATTCGACTTTCTACCACGTTTCGAAGATACCCAAATTTTGTTGTTGTAAGCAAAAAAACTAGCTCATCACTCTATGGCGTGGATCTTGATTCCCTCGTAACAATAAGGAAGGGTTACTTCAAAATTCATCACACCCCGAGACTCAAAGCAGCGTCATACTGTCTGTACGATTAGGTGACTTAAGGCGACACATTTCATGTGATAATGATCTTAGCCGATACAAAGAAGTTGTTGCCTATAGCGCTGACGACAAATAGTTTGACTGGCAACACGGACCGACATTGACGCACACATTCTTGGCAGATAGACAGTGATACACCTACATATGTTCCTTTGCCGATAGTTCATCTGACAGTGTTGCAACAACTTATGCCAACAGACATTTCATTACCGAGAGAATGTGTGACGACAAGCACAAATAGAGGGATTGGATTTCAACACAAATACATATGCAGTATGTTATCATGAATTAGATAACATTCAATGAACCTTCGGTAGGCAACACAAAGTCTGTCCGATCATCGCAGCTGCTGCAATCGCGCCGGCATAAGGCGCATAGGCCCTATGGTCCCCTCCCCCAGTCTGGGCCTTGGTCCACTGATCCTCTTTTGATGCAAAAATCCCTCCGATTTTTCTCGGGTTTTTCTGGTGATTTTTTGTATGATGAATTCATGAAAATGGAAAAATAGTAGAATACAAGACCTGATACTAGGCACTGAATTAATAGGTTAGTCTCTCAAAAAGCTTATAAAACATTGCAAACTTAGAGGATAATAGGTATGAAACATTCCAAATTATGGATAATTTTAGATGTATCAGAATGTACCTACGGGATATCGCTCATCAGTGCGGTAGCTGAGTGTGTCGATCCATCCCTCGCAGGAGTCACCGATGGTCATGAGCTATAGCGTGAGCAAACAGCGCAGGTGTGTGAGGAGGAAGTCCATAAAGGCATTGTTATCCACCTTGACCAAACAAAGTGTCCCTAGCATGCAAGTGTAGGGGCTTGCAGATGCTGCTTCGTTCTCACTCTCATGGAGAACCTCGGCCAGGCTGTCTGTGGCCTCGTGGACGACCTAATACGGGCTGTCCTATCGCGTCTGCTTCTTGTGGGGATGTGCCAAATGTGCCAGCACACACGGGTAAAGCGTTCGGGGGCCTTGCAGGTGGCGACGGTTGAATGGAGGAGCAACAGCCAGCACCATGAGTGAGTTGGCATTCCCGTAAATTTGAATCCGACGTTTTTTTTGGTAGAGCCGTCCCGTGAGTTGTTTTTCTCTTTTGGTACTTTTAGTATCTTCGAATTATATAGACCATAAGGATTCATTACCACCGAATTAAAGCACACTGATGATTTCATTTCTTTTTTTGAAAAAATGGTTATAATGTTTGGTGCATTATGGACCGTGCCACCAGCATTACCCTTAAAGCACATTGTCGTCTTCTACGTTTGCTCTATATATTCACATTGCATGTATGCATTACACTTACCACAACCCCTGCTTTGATTTAGCTCTCGTCCGGTTGGTAAAAATAGCTATTATCAGTGTGTCTTACGATAAACTAGACTAGAGATAAAAAGAGAGAAAAAAAATCAATTATGAGAGTTGGATCCATGCAACGCTGCTTGGAATAGAAGGAATCGGGAAACCCATCAAATGTAGGTCGCGCACCGTCTGCTCGGAAATTTTCGGTGTGGCGATCAACTACCCAGAAGTCATGAGATACATTGCTGCATAGTGCTACTCACCGGTAGATCATTTTGGGAGATGATTCATTTAAGCTGGCCTTTGGGACTTCCAAGTGCTTCCTTTGTGTTGACAGTTTTAAACCTTGCCACTGGAATTCCGTGGTGATGAACTCCTTAGCGTCTGTGGATAGCAGGCCAAGCTCCCGAGCCGCCCAACCCCGACTAGCTTGACTGATCATTCTTCCGCTAGAGGACAACGAGGGCAGTGCTTGCGGTTGCAGGGTAATCAAACTAATCATCATTGACGTTGAGAAATTAATGGTACTAGAAATACCTGTTACCAGGCTGCTTTAATTATTCCTCACAGTTCTCATAGATGATTATATGAAAAGGCACTCCTTGCCACTAGCGCCTTTATAAATATAGAAGGATCTCCCTTTTACCATTCGTCCTAGATGTTGAGCTATCTCAAAAACAAGAAGGATCTCCTTTTTTTTCTCCAAAAGAGAACTGCGCCAGAAAGTGCACTACATGCAACTGGAACTCCACAATGGAAATTTTCTATTCTCTACCTTCAGAATGCGCAGCCAGCACATTTTAGCTTTATCATCTCCTGATAATTATTAGCGTAAAGCCTCTGGCACTGCCACTTCACAAAGGAATTAATTAACTTTCTGGGCTCTAAACAACGATGCATCGACCTATCAAGACCATTGACTGATGTCTCTGGGAACCAACCGATTATTATTTTTCCTGTTCAAGGAAGTTTCTTTTGTGAAAGGGAATATGTTAATATCGCGAAGATAACAATTATACCCAGCCTCTACACCTACAAGATGTCGCAAAGATATAGATGATGCACACAGCCAAAGGAAAAAATAAAAAAGAAAGGAAAAAATAAAGGTCCCACCACAACGGTCAACTCCTCTCAGCAGTCGCACACAAACCACCACCAAGTACAATACCTGGAAAACATAAAATGTCTTCGAAAGGAATGCCTTCAAGAAGAAAACAATGCACAAGCGCCGTCGTTTCCGATCCTAGATCTTAAATTTTCATCCTGGAGAAGTCCGAGCTTCCAAAACAATTCCTTCAACAAGAAAATTGCCAGGCACAACCAATGAAGATCATATCTTAGGTTTTCACCCTGAAAGTCATGGCTCGGTATCCGAGGCGAACCAACAAAAATGAATTCCTCTAGGGCTGCCACCCTCACTTGACACTGCTGCTCTTGAGAGTTATCAAACACACGGCTGACTCCATCGCCTCGAAGGCGCCGTCCATCTACCTGATGCTCTGACCTCAGTCACCATAACCTTCTCCATAATCGTGTACACCATAGAAATTGATAAGCCGACATGTCCCATGGTGTCAACAAACAAGAATGCTTCGCGCCACGGCCTCATGGAGCCTCGTACGCTGATATGGACGTGCACGACCGAATTCTATCCGATCCAGATATCCTGGGGCAAGATTTTCGGCAGCAGTTCCGGAAGACGTGATGACCAGATCGAGGAGGACCAATCAAGAAGGATGTTGCCATGATGCGAGAAGAGCACAACGCCACCAGGAACCGCTATAAAGAAGCCATGCCGCCGCCAGGGAGGGAGGTTAGCCATGCCCATGAAAGGCCCCGCCTCTGCCTGCATAGCTAGGGGTTTGCGTGACAGGGACCCTCGGTGACGGCAAGGGTGAGAGGGATGGGAGGACCGGCGGCCGGTGGGGCTTACCCCGAGTCGCCTCTGCGAGAGACGACGGGGTCGGGCTATTCTGTGTGACACTACTGTTCAAGAAAGTAATTACTTGCGTACTACTACAATCTCGTTTGCTCGATGCAGCCTCTTGGTGCACGTTCAAAGTCAAAACGAGCTGTGCACTTTTGTCCAGACCTACTATGCACGGTCGGGCAAATGGCATAGAGCACGACACCCTCCTCTCCCTCTCACCACACGTTTTTTACCGCTACGATTGTACTACCGCCAATCTGTACCGCTGTTTTAGTGCCCTGGCGACAGTGAGTTCACGTGTTAGTTGGCCACCATGGCGGCTTTTCATTTGGCATCTAATGACAGGAAGTAGACATCCGCCAGGTTCGAGCATGTCCGAGATGGGTGGAACCTTGATATGAACCTAGCTAGCTCTTGACGTGCAGTGTCCACTTGCAACCTTGCGGGGCTACCTTAAATGTAGCTTTAAGATAGTCAATCTCGCATGGTTTTATCAGTGAGAGTTCACACTCGGATGCTAAAATTTACAGCACACGAAAGCTAAGCTTGGAATGGGAATAGTCACGTGAATAATAGAGTACAAAAAGTTGGATACATACAATACAACTTGGAATGGGATTATGGGAAGGATGAAGAAACATGTCAATAGTTTCTTGCGGATGCATTTTTATTACAGACATTTGAAATTTAGGCGAGTTTGACTTCTATGCAAGAGTCAATGTTGTAGTTTCTTTTTTTTTGTTTTTTTTTGTGCGAGGAAGAGTCAATGTTGTGGTTATTATTTAATGTGCAGCTAATACGTGCATATAGCCTAACAGACATGGCAACCCTATTTTTTCATTCTCGAGTCCTCCTACATTTCCAGAACACAATGTTCCGATGAAACAAAAAAATGCATTTGCATCTTAGGTCACTAACACTCAAGACCGTTAGAGCTCCCATTAAATTCTTACGCAAAGTACTCAAGCTGGAAAGTGACATGTACAGGACTCCATTCATCTCTCTCTCCTACCTCAGATGAACCTAGTATTCCTCTTCCATTCTGGCTTCATCTATCGTACCCCACCCCGGAGAACGAATGAACGAAAAGACCTCCGTCGCACCACATAGTGAACAGAAAGTTTCAGCAATGTCAATCCTTAAGGCATGTATAATGATGTTCTCTTAGAGAGCCACTTAGAATAAATACTGATATGGAGGAACGCGAAACCATAGAAAAGAATTGTATTCTCTTAATTAAAAGATGATCGCATAGCAACAACATGACCCACACTTACTTAGGGGTATGTAGTTATCAGAGATAAGACTACGAAACAACCATTGTATATTATTCTTATTATCTTATCTTAATTACATGACGGGTTTAAAATAAAACTACCTTATCAATCGTTGTACATGCCTTTACTAGAATTGGCTGGGCCTCCTTTCAACTTCTGATGGGCTGACAGAATCTGCATGTTTCTATTACTCTCGGCGCCAATCCTTGAAACGAAATATGCGCCCTATTCCCCCTAAAAAACATGTTCCGTGTTTTGGTTTTCGCCTTTAATCCTGGGCGTGTGCAGCATTATTAAAAAAAACATAGTAGACGTTCACATACACTTACTCCTATGAAAACACGGACAAGCACAATAAACTAGTCCAGAATTAAAATATAGAGTAACATCATACGTCCAATCCAGGACTGAAAGCATCTACAACCGCGGAGAGCAAATCCGGCCCCTCAAATGCCCACAAACGCGCTCGTGCGCGTATGCGGACAGTGACCTCTTATGCCTCAAATTTGCTCCTATGCATCTGGATACCTCATACTAGTAACCTTAGATCCATACAAAAAGCATGAAAACAATGAAATCCACGTACTACGTAGATCAAGTAACATATACTGCCATAAACCTCGTCGGAGATGTCACTATCTCTAATAGCGGAGCCAGCATCACACAACGTCCCAGCCAAGCCTTCTATCTACAGTGTGCTACAGTGATCTACAGTGTAACTTGTGCTACAGTCAAGGAAGGATCTCTCCAGCACGCCCTAGGCAAAGGCCCTGCCTGCTTGGGGCCTAAAACCGCCACTGACTATCTCCATGCCCGGCTCCGAGTAGATGGGCGGCAGACGCAGTTTCGGTTCCTTCACATCGGCCTCCGCATCCATCTTTCCTGCGACCTCATCGAAAAGCGCGTCGGTCACCGCCCGTTTCTGCCGGATGAACTGTCGGTTGGCCTCCACATAGTGCTCATCCTGCATGGACTCCATGACGGCTTGCTGCTCTGCCATCTCGGGCTCTTGGGTGACCGTGAAATCCGCCTCTTCGTCCTCCATATGTTGAGCCGGAGCGGTGCCACATGGCATTCACACCCCCACCGGAGGAGACGTCCGTCGGACCACCGGATTTCTGGGTGACTCTGTGTGGGATCACATCGTCAGTCCGAAGTGGTGGACGCGTCCGGGCACTACCTGAGGCCCCCATATCCTCCCATATTTTCGCCTGAATATGAGTGGTGCCGTTTAGCCCGGGCGTTTGAGGTCCGTTTAGGAGCCCGTCTGAGTCGCTTTTTCGTGACTGGTCACTGACTGGGTCGTCCGCCCGGGCATTTTAGGCCTGTTAGGGACGCCCGGCTGTCGATGTATTGTGCTATGTTTATTCTAAATCCATTATCATTGAATATGTTTGTCTAAAAAAATCATTGAATATGTGAACAAAGAGTATAAGGGTGTTGAGCATTCTGATCTTCTTGGCACTAGAAAAATGAATATAGAAAATTGTTTGGTGTACTCCAATATATATTGTGCTCGGCGACCTTTTCTAACGTGTAGTAATTGTTTTTGTAAAGGCCCTTATATAAAGGGCACTCTACCTCCCAATATAGCTAAACGAATACCTGGTTGATCCATTTAGCATTGTAGCTCGTGCCTACCTTCAGCTCCCAGGACCAGAGTAGTGCCAAAAAAAAGCAACACGAATGGATTCTGAGACGAGGGAAAAAGGAAATGCAGTGAACAACATAAGGAGCATGACGCACCATGAACCACAGTGAGCGGCATCAGAAAACAGGGGATCTGCAAGATTCCGACGTCCCTGTGGTTGCTACTTGCTACGTACCTCGTCGTTTCCATGATAGCTATGGACCTGTAGGCCGATAACTAATCGGGCTTCTCCCGGCGTTCCCTGTGGTTGGCTTCCAGATATTTTCTCCTCCAAAGTCAAACTACAGAAGCGGTTGGCACTTCCTCAAAAAAAAAAAAAAAAGAAGCGTTGGCACGTGCATGTTTTTATAGGCGGTTGCCGCTTTGAGTGTATTTTCTAGGCTCCTCTCGATCCTTCAGCCGAAAACTCCCGTGTGGCATTGTGCCATTGCTCCACCATCCTAGATGCCTATAAATGTGCTATCTTCCAATGCCTTTTCTCCCACCCACCTTAGGCTGGTCACAATGGGGAGAAACTTAGGAGTAACATCACACACTCCAATACAACTTTACTTATGTCACATATTTAATGAAGAGAAAGGTGCTTGTGGTAACTAGCTAAGTTACCGGAACATCACACACTCCAAGAAACAATGAGTCTATAACCTAATAAATACATTGTTGCATGACACTATATAGATGTTTCTACCCACTGTGGAGGTAATAATATAGTCTAGGGAAGTGTGTAAGTTACTAGACTATGTTCTTGCCCATTGTGGCCAGCCTTAGCTGCTCCTTTTTCACTTCTGGCCCCACCCCCTGTGAACCTCGATGCAGCCTGCCGCATGTTGTCCGCCTGGATGGAAGCCGGCGTGGGCGATCTCATGTCACTTACTCCCTCTTTTTCGGTTTATAGGGCTTATTTCAATATTTTTTGTTTTTTCAATTTAAAGGGCTCATCTCCATCAAATTTTTAGTTTTTAAGGCGCATTAAATCTTTGCATGCAAGAATTGAAAAGGAACACACAAATGCATGTAATGTTCCTACTCATCTAGTGGCCAAGCATGCATGCACTGCAATTAATTCAAATTAATGCATGAGTTTAATTTGAATAATTTTGTAAAGTACGAGATATATTCCTCTACTCACAAAATGCCTTGGTTGATGAGATTTCAGATTTAAGCCCTATAAGCCGGAAAGAAGGGAGTACCGATTTTCTCCGACGCCGAGCAAGCCCCAGTGGAAGCCGCGACAAGCACCTGTCGCCGGCAACACCAGGACGGTGGAAGCATCCACCTACGAGAGCGCCCATGAGAAGGGCCGATGGTCCTCTAAACCTGGCGCCAGCGCTCCCTTCCCCGCCGCACCGGATCAGCATGGCGGCGGCCCTGCCAAAGTGCGGCCAGGTGGGGTTCCTGTGTGACACCGAAGTTCCTGTGTGCCCCCGCGAGTCTGCGTTTGTCAGGAATTGATCACGTGGTCAATGTCAGGTGGATTAAACCTCACACGTAAGATGTTATACTAGCTTGATTGACATTTTCACTGCAAAATTACCTACAACAAGCGAGATGGTAACTTTGATGTGAAAAGAAATTGAAGGAGCACCGAGAGAAATGATAGTGGAATTTTCTTCCATGAAAAATAAGAACAAAAATCTCTACTAATAGCTGTTTAGAGTTTTCAAGATCATTCTTTCACGCAAAGGGCCTCCACTTTATAAACATCAACAACATATGTGTATTGATTTACACATAACATCGATTATTTTTATCTGATCAAACATGCACCCTTTGTGTGATGCTTATTATTTATGTGAACACTTATCCAAGTTAATTATAGCATTGACTTTATTTTTGGTCCTGCAGCTTACTGAAGCTGAAACTGAGCTGCAGCTTAATTACCGAACCTAAAGAAAATGAAGCCATTCAGGCAGAGCTGCAGTGTTGTGCCTATTTGGTATTCATGGGGTTAAGGAGGATCCGTGAGGAGGAAAAGGATTCTGAGCTATGAGTAATAACTAGCAACACTCAACCGTAGCAAAACATTTGTAGCTTCGGTGTATGACTGAATCTTCTGATGATGATTAGCTCTTGCGGTGTTTAGTTGTGATGACTACTCTATTACATTGATGAACCCTTGAAAAACCAGCTTTCTCCGTACAGATGCAAACGCGCATACATACGCATATACACTCATCCCTATATGTACATGCAAATCTGCCCCAAGGAGCACCCCTGAGAGATTGATCGGGCACATCATCTTAAGATTGGCGAAGTCGCCACAGACGTCTTTGTAATCGACGGGAACATCTCCTTCCACCGAACGCACATCTCTAGAAGCCCAAGAATAAATCCAAGAAAATTCAAGGACTAGTGTCAAGTCTAGAACTTGACCACTGACGGGCTGCAGATAAAACTATCTTTCTAATTATTTAACCACGGGTTGGTTTGCAAATACGGAACCAGCTGACAAGCGCAAATAATATGTATGGCTTATATTGATTTTTTCTTACGGTGCACCTTTTGGAATTCATGAAATCTTTTTCAATACATTGAACATTTTTTATTCACAATTATTTTTAAAATATGTGATATGTTTGCAAATTCTAGAACACATTTTTAATTTCACGAACATTATTATTATTATTTATAAATATTTAATTCGTGAATATTTTTTGAATTTTATGAAAAATTGAATTATATTTTTTTAAATTCCTTACTCCCTCCATTTTTATATACAAGGCCACTATCAAAATTATAATTTACAGATATACAAGGCCACTAACACTAATCGATGCAAATATTAAGGTGTTTGCCTCGTAGTACTAGAAAAGAAGGACATTAATTATCCATTGCATGCATGCGGGAGTGGGAGCATTGGCTTGATATGCATGAAAGAGAAGAATACACATTAATTTACACGGCAAACAAGGAGATAAGCTGGCTTGCAACATTGACTTAGAAGACATTAACATTTGCCTTGGTACCTGTATTATGGGTTTGTGGCCTTATATACAAAAATGGAGGGAGTATTGTTTTTTAAATGTATGAATATTTTTCGAATTCATGAACTTTTTTGATCTTGTGAACTTTTTATAATTCGAAAAATATTTTTATACTCATTAATATTTTGGATTTCAAAGCTTTCTCAAAAATCTTTTTAAAACCATAAAAATGCGTTGGAAACCAGACGCACGTTTAGTAATTAAGTGCGTCCTGTTCTTGAGACCATAGATAGCAAGTGAATCATTAGGACAATAAGTCACTCGGCTTTAGGATTTGTGAATTTTGTTTCTATTGGGCCATGTATAAGAAATCATATTTTTCTCCTTTTGAGTTAAGCAATGGAAAAGGTGCTCACTCTCATAAGTCTCATTAAGAATGTCCAATCAGTATCTCGCAATAATGTCAAATGCAATATCTCAATATTCTATATAGAACTCTTTATTCGGAATAACTAATCAAGACGAAAAAACTAATTAATGTATGAGGCCAATTATTAGATCTCATGTACAAGTGAAAATAATAGGAAAGGAGCAAACACTAACTACTGAGAAACATAATTTGGAGGTGATGATCTTTGAAACCCACTAATACCACTTTGTCTAACTACATGCTTTGGAATACAATCCAAATTGGTTGCTAAACATGTCATGTCTGAAATGTTTGTGCTTACTTATTTTAGTTTGATCACCATAGAAAGATATGCCACGATTGTGTGCAGGAAGAACAACTTGACCATGCAAGATATGCTTTTTACTGGTAGATGAGTATGGTGTTGTGAAGTTGTACTTTCAATGGAGTGGCCACATGGTTGAGTACCTGCTGCGGGCTTGGCATGATCACTAAACACATCCGTCTAGTCTAGCACATAAATCCTTAAATAGGAGGGGGGACAATCAATGCATTTTGTTGATTCGTGGCAAGCCTTGAGATCCTAACAGCCACACCGAAAAATCGTATATGCCTAAATAGTCCATCCACACTACTTATATTATCTTAACATGCACATATGCCACATCATCAAAGGCCGATCATAACATGCATGAGAATTATTTTTTCATTATTAGGTGATCCCCACTAATTCTATTTATTTGAACATGGACATAAGCCATGCACACATGTCACCCCACCAAAGCCCACCCAACATTCATGGAAAAAATCATTTATATTATAATACATGTATTCAATAAATAATTTTGAACAATACAATATATTATATGAGTTTGTATTTTTTGCATCTATTACTAATCCAAATGTTTCATACAACCAAATCTTATTAAAATGTATTGCAATATATCCCCACCACAACAAGCGGGGTATCACCGAGTTCTAATTAATCTGAACGCCGAATTGTAAGACATATATGAACACTACTTCGTCTTCTTTGTGCAATCAGAGAACCACTGGAAAATGAAAGAGCCAAAGAAATCAAGAAAAGAGATATAGGTAGATTTGCAGCTGCCACAGAGGTAGGCAACAACGTCGTTGCGGCGCGAGCATGGTGGAACTAATCCATCAGATTTGTAGGTGATTAAAGAGGAAACCAGACTGAGAGAAGACGGGCGTGCGTAGAGCATGAGGTGCCGAGGATAGGACGTGCTGTGTTTTCAGACCAGTTGTGTTTTTTTACTGGTCCTGTTATTGCTGGATGGGATTTAATTTCACGTGATTCTTTTTAGTGAAATTTAATTTCACGTGAGGCCAGTGGTATATAATTTCTCTCAACCTTTTCAATGTTAGCACGATGAAACAGTTTTGATTTTCTAAGCCATCAAATGAATGGCCAGATATATCTGATTTTCGTGGGATTTTCTCGTCTTCTCTTTTCTCTAGTTACCCCGTTTAGTACTTTTAGTATATATAAAAGATTTCTTGTAATTGACCCATGCCCCTTTTTTAACCTCGTTGTGTCGAACTCATGTGTTGCATTACAATCATATTACAGGTCTGAAGTGTGCATGACAGTGTAACCATCAGTTTTATTCCTATATTTCTAGAATCCAACGAATGAAATCAAGATGTCATAAAGATCCATCGTCGTCAAACTAAAGGACGTGTATGGTGAGATTTGGTTTCTTTTTTTATAGAACTGAAAAAAGATTTGATCTCGATGTGTGGTGATAGCCAATTTATCGAACCACCAGCCTTCCCTTATTTAATGCAGAACGTTCCCTCCAGTCTTGGCTCCATATATATTCACGTTACATGCATGCTATGCTTACCACACACCTCTGTTGCGGTAGCTCTCCTGTCAGATTGGTACAATAGCTCTTGCCGGAAAAGCCGCATATATAAAATATAATGAAGAAGAAGAAAATCCAATTACGAGTAGTTAGATACACGCAACGCTGCTTGGAATAGAAGGCATCAGAAAACACACCAGAAGTTGCACAATAACTGTATGGTGAACATTATGAATCTTTTGGGCTGGCTTTTCTCTTGGCACAGGCTACTTCTCTAGAAATCAACCTATTGGCTACTGACATAGAGGCCGGAGTTGAGTTGTGGCGAAGAAGGGAGAGTGGTAGACTGAAATGCTGAAAAAAAGGTGAGCAGGCGGGGGTGCGTGAGGGCGTGCCAGCACGGGGAACAGAGGCATCGACATGTCGCTGGCTCTTAGTCTCCAACCTCTCGTCTGCACCACGATTATGTCCATTCACAATCGACCAAGAGTTGAATAGGCGGGGAGCAGCAGCATCCGAAGCAATTGATTCGCTGGTGCCTCCTTGCCTCGTACAAGCCAACTTGGGCCAGGCCCAACATCTCTTATTTCTTTGCGAGCGCAGGCATATATAAATAAAGTGGCTGGTAAGAAGCAAGGCGCTGCAATCCCCTGGGCCAGCTTCAGCGTCATTATCTTCCGTCTTTTCTGCTCAGAGTTTGAAACCGTCCGTAGAGAGCCACTGATATGCACAGGTGGATGCTACGACTGGCTCCCTAGCTACTTGCCGCCACAAATTCAAACCTCCGACAAAAGATGAGAAGCACACAGCGAATATACTGAACTAAGGTAGGAGGTGGCGATATGCTTAAATAATGGAAGGTTGGTGGATGCATTAGCTATCCATCTACCACACATTAAAATCATATATTGTTCCTAGTTTAAAAGAAAGAACTTAGTGCGAGGTCAGGTGCCTTCTATTACCATCTATAGAGTGTATTGTGCCGAGTTGATGTTCTTTGAGTCTCCTAGTGCGAGGGAGATCCCCGAGGAGACCGAGATCATGACCACTGGGATTGTGAAAATGACCAAAAGTGATGTTTCTGAGAATCAGATTATGCAGAGGCTTAAGGAGTTAGTTCCAGGGGACTACCAGTGGGAACTTGTCAGTCTCGAGGCCAACATGTATAAGGTTGACTTCCCTTCTATTGAGGATTTGCAAAGACTTCTGAGTTTCGGGCTGTGCAGAGTGCCTGGCACAGAATGTATCCTGGAGTTCCATGAATGGAAGAAGGGTGAGCCACAGGGCAAGCCTCTTACTCAGGTCTGGCTACGTTTCTCTGGGGCTCCCTCGAAGCCAATGCAGGAGGCTCGGGTTGTTGCGAGTCTGGGTATCTTGGTGGGGAAAACTGAGAGAGTGGATATGGCCTTTACCCGAGCTCACGGGGTGGCCCGTTTGTTGGTGAGTGTTCTGGATATTGAGTGTCGTGGTTCTAAGCCTGACAGTAGAGTGGGGGGTAGGTATGGAGAGGCAAGGTCCTAGCTATGGAGAGGTTGTAAGCACAAAGGATGTACGAGTTCAGGCCCTTCTCGGAAGAAGTAACAGCCCTACGTCTCGGAGCCCGGAGGCGGTCGAGTGGATTATGAATGTGTGAATTACAAGGTGCCGAACCCCTCTGCCTGTGGAGGGGGGTGGCTTATATAGAGTGCGCCAGGACCCCAGCCAGCCCACGCAGGAGAGGGTTTAAGGTGAGTTAAGTCTGGGGCGTTACAGGTAACGCCCCACATAAAAGGCCTTTACTATCATAAAGTCTACTTGATTACAGGCCGTTGCAGTGCAGAGTGCCTCTTGACCTCCTGGTGGTCGAGTGAGTCTTCGTGGTCGAGTCCTCTAGGCCAGTCGAGTGAATCCTCGTTGGTCGACTGGAAGGCGACCTCTTCTAAGGATGTCCTGGGGTAAGTTATTTGGATCAGGTCCATAACCCTACCCTAGGTACATAACCCCATCATTAGCCCCCGAATGGATTGAGGCTTCGAGTGAAGAAGGAGTTGACGTCGTTTCCGATTAACCTTTGTGCTCCGGTTGTGCGCTGTTCTGGACTAAAGAATCCCTTTGTCGATAGGAAACAACTTGCCTTCAGTCGACTCGATCCATTTTGTTTTTGCGTCGAGTGATCTTTCAGGCTTCGACGATCTCCGAGCGACGGATCGCCGGAAACACCGCGCCTGACAGACTGATTTGTTGCTCGCGGATTCCGCGGGATGCGAAATTTTGGGGTGCGCGCGAAGCGGGGCGGACCGCGGCGTTCGGATGGGACGGGGCATGGACGCCTCGATCTCCGCGCCGCCTTTTTCGCCACGTATCCCGTCGGCATAACTGTTCCAGATATGATTAGATCGACCGGGCCCACCTGTCATACACTCAGAAGGGACCTTATAAATGTGCCCGGCGAGGATTTCTGTGCTGCGCCTTAGCATTCTCCCCCTCTCTCTGCTTCCTTCCTCCCTGCTTAGCGTGCTCGCTCTCGCCCCCGCACCACTTCCCTTTGCGCATCTCGCCGGCGACCATGGCCAAGGAGAAGACGGCGGCGCTGGAGCGCGCAAAGAAGGCGTCGGCATCGGAGAAGGCGAAAGGAAGATCCACCACCCGCGGAGGGTCCTCGTCCAGATCCCGCCTGCCGAAGGGCTGGGTCCAAGGAGACTGGATCCAGTCGACCATCACGGAGAATGACCTCCTCGACATGGCCAACGAGGGCTTGATCCCCCACGGAGCTGCGAGGCTTCCGGGGAAGGAGTGGCAGCCCCAGCCAGAAGAGGGTGAGTGTGTGCTTTTGGCCACCCATGTTGATCGCGGGTTTTCCTTGCCACCGAGTGTTTTCTTTCGTGGCTTCTTGAATTTCTTCGGAGCGCAGCTCCACCATTTTACCCCAAACTCCATTGCCTATCTTGCTGCGTTCGTGTCCATGTGTGAGGGTTTCTTGGGCTGTCGACCGCACTTGGGTTTGTTCAAGCATATATTCACGTGTCGCTCTCAGACCGTGAAGAAGGCGAGTCCAGGCGACGAAAAGACCCGAGTCGTCCAAATGTGTGGGGGTTTGGGCATCCAGGTGAGGAATAAGAGCACCTTCCCGCCCATGACCTTTCCCGAGTCCGTCAGAGGCTGGCAATCGACTTGGTTCTACTGCCAGGTCCAGTCGACGCCAGGGCAGTCGAGTGGACTCCCTCCGTTCACCATGGACCGAGTGAACAAGCCTTCCCCTCTGAAGCTGATTCCGGAGGAGAGAGCCGACGTGAAGATGTTGATGGAGCGCGTGGTGCAGTTGGTTCGGGAGGGAGTGACAGGCATGGACCTCTTGGAGATTTTCCTCAGGCGTCGCATCCAGCCTCTCCAGTTCCGGAGCCACTGCATGTGGTTGTACTGTGGGACCGAAGACGAGACCAGAGTCCATCCAGAAGCAGTCGACGATGTCACTCTGGAAAGATGGATGGCGGCCGTCACCGGAAACAAGGACAATCCGCGCGGAGCTAGAAGGATTCCTCCACTCGACCACAACAGCGATCCAGATAAGGTACACTTGCCCTGCTCTCCACTGCATTCTTGTCGCATTCAACTCTGTTTACTCTGCCGACTGGTCGACTGATCATTGTCCTGATATCTGCTAGGCCCTCACTGAGCTGTACTCGATGCCCAATGGGGCGCAAGCTTCGACTGAGGAGGGCGAGGCGAGCGGAGGCGAGAGCCAGGAAGAGGAGGAATGGGACTCGGATGTCGCAGAGGATGATGACGACGATGATGATGATGTCGGTGATGAAGACGACGCCGAGGACGAGGAGGAGGAGGAGGAGGTCGTGCCACCGCGCTCGGAAAGGCGGTCGAAGCTCGCCCACGACCCTTCGACTGAACGTGGCAAGGGGGTTGCGACGCAGTCGACCAAGCGCCCTAGGACCACCTCTCCAGCGCCGACTGAAAAGGCGCCGAAGCAGCCCAGGGCGACCTCGTCGAAGCCGATCAAACTCTTGCCGAAGATGAAGGTGTCCATCCCCACCATATCAGGGTAATTGTGCTGTTCATATTTTCTTATTCTGTGTGAACTTTGTCTCTGGTCGACGCTGAAGTTAGTCGACTGATCTTTTGGAGTTGCAGTGCTGCTACTTCTGAGACCTCGGCCCGGGCTGACGACCACGAGATGGAGGATGCAGCAACTTCGAACCCAGGTACTGTATTCTTAACATCGTCCGTAGTCGACTGACTCGCGATCTCTGATCCTGATCCTTCTCCGCAGCTCCACCCAACACTGTTATCAATCTCCCAGACGACAACAAGGAGGAAGAAACACTGGCACGCAGGAGGAGTCGGAAAGCGTCCGCCAGTAAGGTACCTCAGGATGTGACGGCACCTGAGATTCTGACTGTGGAGGAAGGGAACACCACTCGACACACGGTGTCCTTCGCAAATCCACTGACGAGTGCTCAGCAGCCCTCCCTCTTTACGACGCACCACGTCCCAGAGGATCAAGCTGGCGCAGCGAAGGAGGCAATACGCCAGGCGGGACTCATGATGGAGCAGCTGAAGACCATCCGGGACGCGAGCCAGGCAGCTTATGACGCCAGTTCTGCCCTCCAAAGCAATGTCCAGGTCAGTCGACCGCTGTTTGTTCTGTTGGATATGCTACCAAAAACTTTTCTTTTCCGGAATTTATATTAGTCACCCACTGGGTGTGTCGAATAAACTCCGTGTTAGCGGGGGCACGCTGAGTGCACCCGCTGGGTGTAGTCCCCAAGGCTAAGGTCGACTGCTGGCAGTCGGCCTTAGGCTTTATGATGTCAATCTTTCTGTCAGTCGACTGGTCGACTGGACTTCACAAACCGGTGGGGGCACGCTGAGTGCACCCACTGGGTGTAGTCCCCAAGGCTAAGGTCGACTGCTGGCAGTCGGCCTTAGGCTTTATAATGTCAATCTTTCTGTCAGTCGACTGGTCGACTGGACTTCACAAACCGGTGGGGGCGTGTTAGCGGGGGCACGCTGAGTGCACCCGCTGGGTTTAGTCCCCAAGGCTAAGGTCGACTGCTGGCAGTCGGCCTTAGGCTTTATAATGTCAATCTTTCTGTCAGTCGACTGGTCGACTGGATTTCACAAACCGGTGGGGGCACGCTGAGTGCACCCACTGGGTGTAGTCCCCGAGACTGTGGTCGACTGCTTGTAGTTGATCACAGTCTTAGAGAATGCATCTCGCACACTTTTTTTTTTTGAGGTCGACTGGTCGACTTTGTCTTCAACAGGATTAGTGGGGGCACGCTGAGTGCACACACTGGGTGTAGTCCCCGAGACTACGGTCGAATGCTTGTATTTGGCTGTAGTCTTAGAAACGTGTGCTTATCCCTTTTTCACTCGGAAATGATTTATATTTGACATTTAGTCGATTGGTTCTTCGCAGAACTCTTGTGATCTTGTGGCTCGCTACTCAGAGCTGGAACAAAAACATACTCAAGTCGAGCTGAGCTTGAAGCTGGTTCAGGAGAAGCTGACAAAGGCAAAGGAGGAGACCGAAGGTATGTTTGGTGAGACCCTGACGGCTGCTTTTCCTCTTGCTTGTTTCAGCACCTGATCTTGCTGTAACTTGCAGGCAAGGTAAGGGAGGCCCAGCAGAAGAAAGACCTTGAGCTAGCTGAGAAGATCAAGCTTGCTGACGAGAAGTTAGCTTCAGTCACCAAGCTCGAACAAGACAATACCAATCTGAAAGCTGCTCTTGGGATTGCCAACAAGGAGGTCAGTCGACTGAAAACTGACAAAGCTGCCCTGACCGACCGAGTCAGCAAATTGACTGAGAAGAAAACTGAACTGGAGGCCTTCCTGAGTGGCCTTACCAAGAAGCTGTTTCTTATGCTTGAAGGTAAACCTCCATGTTTGGCAAATATTTCCAATTGTGGCTTTTTCCATTCGACTATCCCCTTGACTTAGCGATCACCCTTGCAGAATTTTGCCAAAACTTTGAAGAAGAAACTAGCCGACTGGAGCCAAACCTTGACCCCGTCAATTCTCCGGTGAACGACGAAGTTGCCATGGATGTTTTCCGACTGGAGTCTCGTGTTGCAGCTGTCGTGGACTATCTCGCAAGGCTGAAGGCCGCCACGTCTCGCATCGACTCGACGCTCTGGCCTGAGGAGACACTTCAGAATGACCTTGAGTCGCTGATGGCCCGCTTGAACACGATCCCTGGTCGAGTGCAGGAGTGGAAGAAGTCCTCGGCTCGGTGTGGTGCAGATGTCGCTCTGTGTCTGGCCCGAGTCCACTGCAAAGATGCGCGAGAAGAGAAGCTGGCGGCCCTTCGGGTGGCCAATACCAAGAAGCACGACTTCAGATCCTTTATGGAAACTTTCCTTGCAGCTGCCACTCGGATCGCCGACGGGATTGACCTTGATGAATTTGTTGCACCTTCCAGCCCTCCACAGGAGGGGTAAAAAACTTCTTCTGGCTCGACGCTTTAAATTTGCCTCGGTATGCCGAGTGGATTTGTAACCGACAAACCTTAATAGGCTTGACGCCTGAGCACTTTCGGTTCCTTTAGATATCAATTCAAACTTGAATTTGGCGCTTGAATACGATTGCCTTCGGCTCGGACTGTCTTTTGCAGGTTCAAAGCAAGGTGCCTGTGCTGCAATCGACTTATTCTTTAGTCCACTTAGACGAGCACTGGGCTGCAGCTAAGCCCCCGAGTGAGAGGGTTGCTCTTCACTCGGTAGGATTTTTGTAACTTAGGCGAGCACAGGGCCGCAGCTAAGCCCCCGAGTGAGAGGATTGCTCTTCACTCGGTAGGATTTTCACAACTTAGGCGAGTACTTGGACTGCAGCTAAGCCTCCGAGTGAGAGGGTTGCTCTTCACTCGGTAGGATTTTTATAACTTAGGCGAGCACGAGGCTGCAGCTAAGCCTCCGAGTGGAAGGCTGGCTTACCACTCGGTAGGATTTTTACAACTTAGGCGAGCACGAGGCTGCAGCTAAGCCTCCGAGTGGAAGGCTGGCTTACCACTCGGTAGGATTTTTACAACTTAGGCGAGTGCTTGGACTGCAG
>NC_041384.1:707730938-707769616 GCF_002162155.2 Triticum dicoccoides
GTTCTCAAAGGACCGATCATGTCCAGCCCCCAAACTGCAAAAGGCCAGACGAGTGGGATGGTCTTCAAAGCTGACGCAGGCTTGTGCGACATATTCGAGTAGAACTGACATCCCTCGCACTTATCCACTATCTCCTTTGCCATCTCATTCGCCTTGGGCCAGTAAAATCCGGCTCGGTATGCTTTGGCCACGATGGTCCGAGAGGACGCATGATGACCACAGGTCCCCGAATGAATATCATTGAGGATGAGTCGACCTTCTTCTGGTGTTATGCACTTCTGACCGACTCCAGTCGCGCTTTCTCTGTATAATTGTCCTTTGATTACGGTAAAGGCTTTAGATCGACGGACGATCTGTCGAGCCTCTTCCTCATCCTCCGGAAGCTCTTTCCTCAAGATATATGCGACATACGGAATCGTCCAGTCGGGAATGACCACCAAAACCTCCATGATCAAGTCGACCACTGTTGGGACTTCAACTTCAGTCGGATCTGTGGCGCTCTTGGGCTGCGGAGTTTCTTCGGTGAAAGGATCTTCTTTGACTGACGGAGTGTGTATATGCTCCAAGAACACACCACTCGGAATGGCTTCTCTCTTGGAACCTATCTTTGCTAGATCATCAGCTGCTTGATTTTTCAGTCGAGGTATATGATGGAGCTCCAACCCCTCGAACTTCTTCTCCAGCTTCCTCACTGCACTGCAGTATCCAGTCATGGCTGGGCTTCTCACGTCCCACTCTTTCATCACCTGATTGACCACTAGATCCGAGTCGCCATAGACCATTAGGCGACGGACGCCGAGTGAAATGGCCATGCGCAACCCATATAGGAGGGCCTCATATTCTGCTTCATTGTTGGAGGAGTCAAAGTGAATCTGGAGCACATATCTAAGCTTATCTCCTCTGGGGGAAACCAGGACGACCCCAGCACCGGAACCATTCAACATCTTAGAGCCATCGACAAACATGGTCCAATGCTCCGAGTGAACTTCAGTCGACTGCTGATGTTCAATCCACTCTGCGAGGAAATCTGCTATCGCCTGGGATTTAATGGCTTTCTTTGCCTCAAACTTGATATCAAGGGGAAGAAGTTCAATCGCCCATTTGGCCACTCGACCAGTTGCGTCTCTGTTGTGCAATATCTCTGATAGTGGAGCGTCGCTGACGACTGTGATGGAATGGTCAGAGAAATAATGAGCAACCTTCTTTGTGGTCATGTATATTCCATACACAAGCTTCTGATAATGAGGATATCTCTGCTTGGATGGAGTCAAGACTTCAGACAAATAATACACTGGGCGCTGAACTTTGAGAGCTTTTCCTTCTTCTTCCCGCTCGACCGTTAGCACAGTACTGACGACTTGTCCTGTGGCTGCGATGTAGAGCAACAGAGGCTCTTTGCTGATTGGAGCAGCAAGCACCGGCTGGGTGGAGAGCAGAGCTTTTAGCTCGGCAAACGCTGCATCAGCTTCTGGAGTCCACTCGAACTTGTCAGCCTTCTTCATCAGTCGGTAAAGAGGCAGTGCCTTTTCACCGAGTCGTGAGATGAATCGACTTAATGCGGCCAAGCATCCGGTAAGCTTCTGGACATCGTGCACTCGCACGGGGCGTTTCATTCGGAGGATAGTGCCAATCTTCTCTGGGTTAGCGTCGATTCCCCGTTCGGAAACGAGAAAACCGAGTAACTTGCCACCAGGAACTCCAAATGTGCACTTTGATGGATTGAGCTTGATATCATACCTTCTGAGGTTGGCAAATGTTTCGGCGAGGTCAGCGAGCAGGTCGGAACCTTTTCGTGACTTGACAACAATATCATCCATATAAGCTTCCACATTCCGACTGATTTGGGTGAGTAGACACTTCTGAATCATTCGCATAAATGTGGCTCCGGCATTCTTGAGGCCGAATGGCATGGTGATATAGCAGAAGCACCCGAATGGAGTGATGAAAGCTGTTTTTACCTCATCGGGCCCGTACAGACGGATCTGGTGGTACCCGGAGTAAGCATCTAAAAAAGACAACCTCTCGCATCCCGCGGTCGAGTCAAAAATTTGATCTATGCGAGGGAGAGGAAAGTGATCTTTCGGGCAGGCCCGGTTGATGTGCTTGAAATCAATGCACATTCGGAGCGACTTGTCCTTCTTAGGAACCATGACGACATTAGCGAGCCACTCGGAGTGGTATATCTCTCGGATAAATCCTGCCGCCAACAGTCGAGCCACTTCTTCACCGATGGCCTTTCTCTTCTGGACGGCGGACCGCCGAAGATGCTCTTTGACTGGTTTTGCAGACGAGTCGACTCTTAGGCGATGCTCAGCCAGTCCCCTGGGAACACCTGGCATGTCAGCGGGCTTCCATGCAAAAATGTCCCAGTTCTCACGGAGGAACTGGATGAGCGCTTCTTCCTATTTTGGGTCGAGTGTTGTGGAGATGCGGGTCGGAGCTGCTTCGGGATCGGTCGGGTGAATGTGAACAGGCTTCGTCTCACCGGACGACTGGAATGTAGACTCTGTGGTGGGCTTCTTGGATCGCAGCAAGTCACTCGGATCTGCGTTTTGCTTGTATTCTTCGAACTCGACCGCTGTCACTTGGGAATCGGCAATCTTGGAGCCCTTCTGAAAGCACTCCTCTGCTTTTTTCCTATCACCGGTGACAGTGATCACACCTTTGGGACCGGGCATCTTCAATTTGAGGTACACGTAACATGGTCGAGCCATGAACCGTGCATAGGCTGGCCTCCCCAAAATGGCATGATATGCACTTTGAAAATCCACGACCTCAAATGTCAACTTTTCTTTGCGAAAATGCTTCGAATCACCAAACACTACGTCCAAAGCTATTTGGCCGAGTGACTCGGCCTTCTTCCCTGGTATAACTCCATGGAAGCTCATGTTACTAGTGCTCAGTCGGGACATCGGAATGCCCATACCTTTCAATGTGTCTGCATACAATAAGTTCAGCCCACTTCCACCATCCATCAGCACCTTTGTCAGTCGAGTGCCTTCGACAACTGGATCGACCACCAAAGCTTGCCTCCCGGGGGTGGCAATATGAGTCGGGTGATCAGATTGGTCGAATGTGATGGGTGTTTGAGACCACTTCAGATAATTTGCCTTTGTTAGGGCAACCATGTTCACCTCTCGGTTAATCACTTTCAGTCGACTTCTGCTTTCCACATCTGCAAAGATCATCAGAGTGGAGTTGATATGCGGATATCCTCCCTCACTGTCCTCTTTGTCTTCGACCTTGTCCGACTCCTTCTCCTTGTCCTTAGACTGTTTTCCCTGAAACTGCTGGATCAGGAGTCGACATTGGCGAGTGGTGTGCTTTGGGTAAATGATATTCCCCTCTTCATCTTTCTTTGTGTGAATGTGACACGGCATATCCATCACGTCGTTCCCTTCTTTATCCTTTACCTTCTTGGGGTTCCAGGATCCTTTTGGTTTTCCCTTAAACTTTCCTTGAGTCACGGCCAGAGCCTCTCCAGGAGCTGCCGGTTCAGCCTTCCGCTTCTGTTTCCGACTGGTGTTTCCTTTTTCCGACTGACTCGGCTTGTGCTTGCCGCTTCGGAGTCGGTCTTCTTCTTCACCGTTGGCGTACTTGGTAGCAATCTCCATCATCCGACTCAAGGTCATGTCACCGGTTCGACCAAATTTCAAACTCAGTTCTCTGTTCTTCACGCCGTCTTTGAAGGCGCATACTGCCTGATGATCAGAGACATTTTCCACAGTGTGGTGTAAAGTGATCCACCTCTGAATATACTCTCTGAGAGTCTCATTAGTTTTCTGCACGCAGACTTGCAACTCTGTCAATCCCGCTGGTCGCTTGCAAGTCCCTTCAAACGTTCTGACGAACACTCGGGACAGATCTTCCCAAGTGTGAATGCTGCTAGGAGGTAATTGAGTCAACCATGCCCTGGCAGAACCTTCCAACATGAGGGGCAAATGCTTCATGGCCACCTCGTCGTTCCCACCACCGATCTGAACTGCCACTCGGTAGTCTTCAAGCCAAGTTTCAGGCTTAGACTCACCAGTGAACTTGCTGACTCCTGTTGCCAACCTGAAATTGGGGGGGATAACTGCGGCTCTGATAGCTCTGCTGAAACATTCAGGACCAGAAACATGTACTCGACTGCTCGTGGGTACATCTCTGTCGAGTGCACCTCGATGGGCTCTGTTCCGGTCGACCAACCCTTGCACGATAATGGATCGCGCGTCGAAGCCTGGCTCTCTGGGGTCAACTGGAACCCTACGCCCTGTACTGTACTGACGCCTATCATCTGGCTGCCGAGGAGCGTAAGACCCACCCCTCGGAGGGGAATAGGGTACTCGACGCCTATCATCTCGGTCGAGTCTGTCGCCATATTGATCTCGCCGATTCTCATGCCCTTCGCGCCGCGGAGGCGATCTGGGGCTGTGAGCCGACTGAACCGTATTCACAGTGACGGATCGACTGTGAATTCTGTTGCGCGACTGAGACACGGCTGAATTCTGATCTCCTGCTGCTCGGAGCAGATCCCTGATCTGCAGCAAACCTCTGCCAGCTTCCGACTGCGAAGGCTGGATGGACTCTGCTATACGGGTCGCAGCTGCTAAATTCTGAATTGGGGTTCGATATACCTGAGTCGGCGGGAAGAGTTGACGTCGACTGGTGTCGGGAACTCGTTGCCGCGCGCGCTCGTCGAGTGCTCGCTGAAGGTTCTCCAGTCGAGTGCGCTCGGCCAAATTGGCGAGACGCGCCTCCTCTAAGGCACGAGCCTCGGGGGTTTCTCCTGCGATGGGAATACGCAGGGGATCTTCGTTCCTGCGGTGAAGCTCTTCTCTTTGCAGAGAGTCGAGTGGCTCGGGCTGATACTCTTCGTAGCCACGTGCAGGATCGCCGCCGTCACCTGCTCCACCACCACGGGCGAAGCCAGGAGGGCTGTGGGGCCCGTCGACCATCAAGATTTCCGCCGCTGGATCACTGCTTCCGCACTCGGATGCAGTCTCTACATAGCCAGTCGACTGATCGAACAAGCCGTAGAGAGATTCGTTGGGCTCGATTGCCGCAACTTGGGTAGTGGCCGATTGGCGAGCCACCGCGTGACTCACCCATCGCTGAAGCCTCGACCGGCCTGAGCGTTTGCGCTGGCGGGAGACCGGGAGGGTGAACGATGGAGGAGCTGACCGATACTGGGTCGACGGTTGCCGCAGCAGAACGCCGCGGACACATGCGCGAAAATGCGTCGCACCGCGGACGGGGAGCGCATCTACGTCGAGTGGAGCCTCCTGGAGCCATGCGGAGTCGTCGGCGATGAAGGTGAGAGTGCCGAGACGGATCTCTTGACCCTCGACCAAAACTCCAGCAGACACCATGATGAAAGTACTCGGAAGAATCGCAACTTCTCCACAAAATCGCTAAAACACCAGCCCCACGGTGGGCGCCAACTGTCGTGGTTCTAAGCCTGACAGTAGAGTGGGGGGTAGGTATGGAGAGGCAAGGTCCTAGCTATGGAGAGGTTGGAAGCACAAAGGATGTACGAGTTCAGGCCCTTCTCGGAAGAAGTAACAGCCCTACGTCTCGGAGCCCGGAGGCGGTCGAGTGGATTATGAATGTGTGAATTACAAGGTGCCGAACCCCTCTGCCTGTGGAGGGGGGTGGCTTATATAGAGTGCGCCAGGACCCCAGCCAGCCCACGCAGGAGAGGGTTTAAGGTGAGTTAAGTCTGGGGCGTTACAGGTAACGCCCCACATAAAAGGCCTTTACTATCATAAAGTCTACTTGATTACAGGCCGTTGCAGTGCAGAGTGCCTCTTGACCTCCTGGTGGTCGAGTGAGTCTTCGTGGTCGAGTCCTCTAGGCCAGTCGAGTGAATCCTCGTTGGTCGACTGGAAGGCGACCTCTTCTAAGGATGTCCTGGGGTAAGTTATTTGGATCAGGTCCATAACCCTACCCTAGGTACATAACCCCATCATTGAGTTTGTGCCTGATGTGGTTAAGTGGACATATAGGGGCGAAATATTCAAACTCGAGATTGAGTTCGATGATACCGAGCTTTTCGCTGAGGCCATCGCTGGAACTGATGTAGACATGCACGAGGGAGATGATACCTCTTATGCTAAGGAGGCGCCATCGGATGAGGTTGGACGAGAGGTGTCCAATGGTTCGGGGACCGTCTCTCAGACGCCCAAGGGCGGAACATTGACATCCTCATCGGTGCCGATGAATGCCCTGAGATTCGGGTCGTTTGAGCCAGCTTTTGCTCGTCCCAGACTCTGGAGTGACGGGATGGAGTCCGATGACGCGCTTGAGCGCACGCTTCCTCCTTTGGATTTTGATGCTGCTGATGGTCCAGTGCTCGGGGGCTCGGAGGTGATTGCCTCTGTGATGACATCGGTAGATGGAGGGGGGGAGGAGCTTGGGCAAGAGGCCCCTCTTTCTCCCGCTCTGACCGTTGTCTCATTCAGGGTGACGGAGCCGACGACGGTGGTTGTGCCTAGGGGAGGGGGCCCAGGGCAGGTGGCCTCGGCCCTCTCTTCTCCAGCGGCTAGGGTGGACGCACCACTTGTGGCGCCGGCGACTCCCTCCTGTCAGAGGGCTGAGGCGGGCGGGGAGTACGGGCAGGCTGCCTGCGCCCCAGGGCATCGGTTTGATGCCGACTTCGACAGGGCCTTGGAGTTCTCCTCTGCTGCTTACGGCAGCTCCTGCAGTTTCTTCGAGGGATGCTACCCCGCAGTGTGCTCGGGGTGAGGCTGGAGGCCTTACTTCGTGCGGGGCCACTCGGGAGGAGGTCATCACATTTGGAGGGACTCCGGATCCGGTATCTGTGGGGTGGCGGATGAGCTGCCGCCTCCAGGATCTTCCGGAGGTTGACGACATGCAGCAGCGGTGCGCCATGCGGGCGGCCAGGCTTCATGACATTGAGGTCACTACGGGTATGTCGGTCAACACTTCTAATTCCATATTGCAGTTTTCTAATAATGATATTATTAATAATACAAATCAATTAGGAGTTTCACTAGGTAGTAATGATAGTGAAATCTCTAAATCTGTAAATGATATCCTGGATTTGGAAGCGGGACGCGTTTTAGAAATGATTCGAAACTTAGCATCGGTCAAGCCCATGAATGATTCCGGTATCGATGCATTGGGAGTTAGGGTGCTTGATAATTTTTGTGCGGATCTTGCACCATCTTCCATTCCTGAGTCGGAGGAAGATGATGATACTTTCGAGGCTGAAGTAGTTAGATCCATGGAGCCCGGTTGTGAGGACCGGGTGGAGGATCAACACAAACCTAAATGCAAGTGGAAGCGGAGGATTTACCCTACTTCGGCGGTGCGCAGGAGTGCTAGGATCCGTACTACTAAAAAAATTCATGACGAAATATGAGAGGCATCTTTTGGAATAGCAGAGGTCTAAAAGACTTGGCTAAAAGAAGGTTCCTTGCAGATGCTTCCATTGAGTTGAAGTTAGATTTTATTGCACTATTGGAAACTGGTAGAGATAATTTTTCTCCACAGTTTCTTAGGACTTTATCAGGTGGTGTTGATTTTGATAGGCACTGCTCTCCTCCGAGAGGAAGATCGGGTGGGATCTTACTTGGAGTTAGATGCGAATCGCTAGAAGTGCGAAGCGTAGTGATGGGAGATTTCGCAGTTAAATTTCGGGTTAGATCAAAGGCCGATGGGTTTAATTGGGCACTGGTGGCGGTATATGGTGCCGCACAACCCGAACTCAAACAGGATTTTTTGGCAGATCTAGTTCGAATTTGCGGTTCTGAGCAGCTTCCGATCTTGGTTGGTGGTGATTTCAACATAATTAGAAGGAGAGAGGAAAAGAACAATGATAACTTTGATGGTCGATGGTCATTTATGTTTAATACCATTATTGAAAGCTTGGATCTAAGAGAGATAGAGCTTTCGGGTAGAAAATTTACCTAGGCTAATACCTTGCCAAACCCGACGTTTGAGAAGTTGGATCGAGTCCTTATGAGCGTCGACTGGGAACAGAAATTTCCCTTGGCAACGGTCCAGGCGCTTTCGCGCGGAATTTCTGACCACACACCTTTACTGGTCGATTCCAGTGAGGCAACCCACGCGGGGAACAAAAACTCGTTTTCCTTTGAACTGGCGTGGTTTAAAAGAGAAGGCTTCTTCGATCTAGTAGTCAGGGAATGGGCTAAGGATGCAGGAGGTAGGACTTCGGTTGAGCGCTGGCAGAATAAGATAAGGCACTTGAGGAGTTTTTTGCTTGCGTGGGCTAAGCATCTTAGTGCGATTTATAAGGTTGAAAAGGAAAGGCTCCTTACACTTATTCAGTCCCTAGATTTAAAAGCCGAGTCCACAATCCTTCCGACCATGGAGCTTAATTCTAAACTTGAGGCGGAGATGCGATTGAAAGAGCTTCTCCGTGAAGAGCAATTGAAGTGGGCGCTGCGGGCTGAGGTTCGCAAAGTTGTCCAGGGGGACGAAAACACTCAATTCTTTCACATGATCGCTAATGGCAAGCATAAAAAAGGATCTTTCAGCTTGAACAAGACGAAGGAACGATTTTAGGACAGGAAAACCTAAAATTATACATAACCGAATACTACAAGCAGCTGTTTGGGCCTCGGGAGGATAATTGTGTATCCCTGGATGAGTCTAGGATTGAGGATGTTCCTCAACTGGCTGCACATGAGAATGAGATCATGACTGCTCCTTTTTCGGAGAAAGAGGTGTTTGAAGCCATTTCACAGATGAAAAATAATAAGGCTCGAGGACCGGATGGATTTCAGGTGGAGTTCTATAAAAAAGTGCTGGCATATTATTAATGGGGATTTGTTACCAATGTTCCATGATTTACTCTCTGGACAGCTTCAGTTATTTCACCTGAATTTTGGAACGATAACTCTGCTTCCTAAGAAAACAGAGGCTGTGAGAATAGAGTAGTTTAGGCCGATCTGTCTTCTTAACGTTAGTTTCAAAATTTTCACCAAGGTTGGGACTAATAGGCTCACACAGATTGCGCATTCTGTGGTGCAGCACTCCAAGCTGCTTTCATGCCGAACAGAAACATCCTTGAAGGGGTTGTGGTCCTTCATGAAACCCTCCATGAAATTCACACGAAAAAACTAGATGGAGTTGTTTTAAGGTGGATTTCGAGAAAGCGTACGATAAAGTAAAATGGTCTTTCCTTCAACAGGCCTTGCATATGAAAGGTTTTGATGAAGCCTGGCGACGACAGCTAGAGTCCTTCACGCAAAAGGGGAGTGTTGGAATTAAAGTGAATGACGACATAGGTCATTATTTCCAGACACATAAGGGCCTGAGACAAGGGGATCTGATGTCTCCTATTTTGTTCATCATTGTAGTTGATATGTTGGCAATTCTAATAGGAAGGGCTAAGGACGCTGGTCAGATGGGTTGCTTGGTGCCTCATCTAGTAGATGGAAGTGTGTCCATCCTACAGTACGCCGATGATACGATCATCTTTATGGACCATTACTTGACAAAAGCGAGAAATATGAAGCTGGTGTTATGCTTATTCGAACAATTGACCGGGTTAAATTAACTTTCATAAAAGCTAATTGTTCTGCTTTGGAACAACCAATGAGAAACAAGAGGCTTATAGGCAATTGTTTGGGTGCGAATTTGCGGTTTTATCTTTTACATATCTAGGTATACCAATCCACGATCGTGAGCTAACTAACAGAGAATGGTAGTGCATTGAGGATCGATTTGAGAAGAAACTGAGTTGCTGGAAGGGCAAGCTCATGTTATACGGAGGCCGTTTAATTCTTATTAATTTGGTCCTCACGAGTATGCCTATGTTTCTCTTGTCTTTCTTTGAGGTTCCAGTTGGAGTTAGGAAAAGGCTGGACTTCTATAGATCCCGGTTCTTCTGACAGTGTGCTGAACTAAAAATAAAATACAGACTCGCCAAATGGGACATTATTTGTCGACCGAAAGACCAAGGGGGTCTTGGCATTGAAAATCTTGAAGTTAAAAACATATGTCTTCTCAGCAAGTGGCTGGCTAAGTTATCTGTAGAGACACAGGCCACATGGGCGCAGATTCTCCGTAGTAAGTATCTTCATTCCAAAACCTTGTCCCAGGTGACAACAAGGCCGATGGATTCGCCTTTTTGGAAAGGGCTGATGAGTGTCAAAGCAGCCTTTTTCAATAGGACAAAGTTTATAATCGGAAATGGGACCAACACGCGTTTCTGGGAGGATACTTGGCCAGGAGAGACACCCCACGCACTTCAATACCCGTCTCTTTATAGTATTGTTCAACGACGAGACGCGTACATTGCTACACTATTTCAGTCCATCCCCCTTAATATTCAATTCAGAAGAACGCTAGATGGTAATAGTTGGGAAGCCTAGCTCTATTTAGTGCGTAGACTGATGGAGGTCCAGTTGTCTCAACAGTCCGATCAGTTGCGCTGGAAGCTTACTAGGACTGGAGAGTTTACAGTTAAATCGATGTATCTCGATGTTATCCACGCCAGCTCCATTCCTAGTTCCAAACATGTCTAAAAAGTCAAAGTTCCTTTGAAAATTAAAGTGTTTATGTGATTTATTCATAAACAAGTAATCTTAACCAAGGACAATTTGGCAAAGCATAACTGGACAGGACCTACTAGGTGTAGTTTTTGTGATCGGGATGAAACCATCAAACACTTTTTTCTTGACTGCCCAATGGCAAAAGTATTCTGGCGGACGGTGCACATAACCTTTAATATTACTCCACCGAATTCTGTCAGCACGTTATTTAGAACGTGGCTTAACGCGATAGAGGCTGAAACAGCGAGACACATTCGTGTAGGAGTATGTGCCTTATTGTGGGTAGTCTGGAATTGCAGAAATGACTTGGTTTTTAACAGAACAACAAATTTTCATTTTTTGCAGGTTATCTTCAGAACCACTGCTTTGATCCATATGTGGTCGCTACTCACTCCGACGGAGGCCAGGGAGCGTTCGGTTACTGGATCTATCCGGTGGAAGATGGTAGCACGGGATATATTCAACCGGTTTGGATGGCGGTCATGTAATAGGATAGGCAATTAGTTTCCTTATCTTGTTTATGCCGGCCGGTTGTGGCTCTATGGTTACCTTATTGTAGGCTCTTTGTGAGCTGTCTCTTTGCTTTCTTTAGGACTTTAAGACCTTTGTTGAACCTCTTTGTTTTTTAATAAAGTTGGCCGTATGCACCGTTCTGATGCAAAGGCCCGATAGTCCCTCCTTTTGAAAAAAAAAAGAAAGAACTTAGTTAACAGTTTATCACAATCGTTGTGCTTCAGTCAATATCTGCTGCATGTGGCAGAAGCTGAAGATCTATATTTTGAATGGTAGTACAAGTGAAGCTAGAGAAATGATTGAACGACTGCTTAGTTCCTGACTTGAACACAACATAGTAGAGATTAAACGGGCAATTGTTAATTACATGTAAATTACAAAAAATCATTAAAATGAAAAGTTTATCAAAAAAATTAAAAGCTCATTAAATTTGAAAAAGGTGTCTTTGTGGACATGTACAAGCCCCTATTCATGCATAATTAATCAAGTTCCGTCTCGAGCATATATCCGGCATTGTATGTGATCATATATGGGTTAAGCCGGCGTAGTTCATGGACCACTAAAGAACGATCCATTGATCTAGCAAGAGCATTTACCTCTGTTTTTAGGGTTTTTTTTGCGAATCTCTGTTTTTAGGTTTATCCCAAGAAAAAGGTGTCTTTGTGGACATGTACAAGCCCCTATTCATGCATAATTAATCAAGGACTGGCTAAGTAATTTGTTTGCTCATTTATTCAACCCATGTCATCAAAGTAATCTGTTTTTTCTACATAAACATCTTTGAATATTTGATTAGAAAGCAGATGGGTGTTGGGCATTGCGATCATTGTTGTACTAGAAAATGTAATCTCTTATATTGATTTGGCGTCCTTGGATATCTAATGAGTTGTCAGCCTTTTCTTCCATGTGTAACTGTAAGCATGACTGCCCTTTATATGGAGGCCCTTATATAAAGGACAAACATTGTCCCTCCCCATTAGTTCTATGGACCAGAGCTGAAGCCACAAAAGTAACATGAAAGGAGTGGAGACATGGAAAAGAAAGACACTAAAAACGTCATAATGGGTAAGCTGCATCATGGGAGTGAGAGGCATGTGAAAACATATATATAGGATATCTATGACTGTAACTTCTTGTAGTCTCTTGGAGCGTGATTGTGTTTGGATGTCAAGCTAGAATAGCAGTAGCCTCGCTGCATCAAGATAATCGCCTGGGCCTGCTAACAGATCTGGCTTTGCTCGATAGCATAGCCTTGTCACTGCTGTGACATAAAGCTCATCATCAGGGGAGAACTGATTTGGCTGTCCCACTGACACCGCTCCATGCAAACTTTCACGCTTCCATAGGTATTAACCAAGACATGACACATGCTCTTCGTGGCCATGCGAAGCTGTGCTAGCTTTCTTCCAATCTCGCTAAACAAAGCAAGCTGGTGATCTAGACGTACTCCCTCCGTTTCTTTTTAGTCTGCATATAGCATTTGATCAAAGTCAAACTCAGTTAACTTTGACTAAGTTTACAGAAAAATATATCAAGATTCACAATATGAAATCAATATTGTTAGATGCCTGATGAAATTAATTTTCATACTATATAGCTTTATTATTGTAGATGTTGATATTTTTTCTACAAAGTTGGTCAAACTTTATAAAGTTTGACTTTGACCAAATCTTATATGCAGACTAAAAAGAAACGGAGGGAGTATGTGCAGTTTCTTGCATGTGCCGTTTGACAAGGCTACGAGCCTACGATCATAGATTTGTTTCTATATACGACCGTGGGCAAGGAAAAAACAGTCAAACTGCTAGCATTGCTTTGCGACATTAAGTGCTACAACTTGTGGAATTTTTTTTTGACCCGAACCGACAGGAGCTCTGTCATTGCATTAAAGGAGAGGGAAAAAACTGTACACTTTAGAGCTTACATGGGGAGCAGAAGGAAAGAATAGTACACTAACAATGAGAGACGGAAGAAAAAGAAGTGGCAGCAACTACGGATTACTCTCTGAAAGCCTCCCTGAATAAGCTGATAGCCTTGCAATGGAGCCGCTGCAAAAGCTGATAGCCTTGGCAACGGCTGAAGGTTTGCTCACCCCTATAAGCCAGCAGCCAGCATCCTTGAGAACCAGCCTGTACGCAGATGATGCTGCTCTGTTTCTTAATCCCATCAGAGATGAAATTGCAGCAATTCAAAAAATTCTAATCAGATTTGGAGAGATTTCCGTTTTGATGATCAACCTGGGAAAGTGCACGGCGTACAAGATTCGATGGAATGTGGAGGAGCATGGTGAAGTTCTGCAAGATTTTGGAGGAAAAGAGGACTCGTTTCCTTGCAAATACCTGAGCCTTCCTTTGCACAGGAGAAAGCCAACACGTGCTGAATTGCAACCTCTCATAGACAAGGCTGCTAGGAGAGTAAAACCGTGGAACGGAAAGCTTCTGAACAAGACTGGTCGCTTAACTCTAATCAACTCGGTCCTTACGGCAATCACAACTTTCTTCCTCACATGTTTTGCAATGGATAAATGGGCTATCAAAAAGCTTGACAAATGTAGAAGAAACTTTGTTTGGGCTGGGGATGAGGAGGCAAGCGGAAGTAAACGCTTGGTAAATTGGAAACAATGTTGCTCCCCCAAAAGTCTCGGTGGCCTCGGAATCAAAGAGCTAACCTGTTATAGCAGAGCATTGAGACTCAGATGGTGTTGGTTCGAATGGGATGACACTGACAGACCTTGGAAAGGTTCCCAAATTCCTTGCGACGCAACTGACAGAGACCTTTTCTCCGCCTGCACCAAGATCACATTGGGGAACGGACAAAAGGTGAACTTCTGGAAGGACAAGTGGCTGCATGGGGTCGCACCCATTGAAGTGGCTCCAGAGGTTGCAAAGCTAGTGGATGAAGGGGCTTCAAAGGATGGGCAACGAAGAGTAAGTTCTGCAATTTGTCAACTTGTGGGAGCTGATCCAAGAAGTGCAGCTGTCTCAGGACAGACATAGCATTGTCTGGCTTTTTAACTCCATAGGAATATACACGGCCCATGATGCTTATGATGCCCAATTCATAGGGCGAATCAAACAATCACTTCTGGAGAAAACTTGGAAGGTGAAAGCCGAGAACAAGATAAAATTCTATCTATGATTGCTAATGCAGAACCGAAACTGGACGGCGGACAGATTATCCACTAGAGGATGGCCTTGCAACCCGACCTGCGCCTTTTGTGATCTGCCCCTATTCTAAAGAGGTCTGGACAGCGGCTGGCTCCATCCACCATCAGCTGATGGACGTGCCCCTTTCTTCCAATTCAGTAAAAGGTTGGTGGTGCAAGATGCACTTGATCAACCCCAAAGATATCTATGGAATGAAAGAAACAGGAGGGTGTTCCAACACAAGCTGTTGATGCCTCATCAAATTTAATTATATGCTGGATTTTTGTTTTTTTCATAAATGTATGAAAGGAAGGATAAAAAGTTTATGACGCCGGTGGTGCCCACTTCTCACTCTCGGAGAGATCATCGGCCAGGCCATCGATTGATTCGTGAAGCACCTTCTCCGGCTTGTTATGTCGCGCTGGCTTCTTGTGGGCAAGGTGCCACATGCTCCAGCCCACATGTACTGCACTTGTCGTGCCACGGGTTACGATGGTTAAAGAGAATAAAGAGGGCATGCAGCGGCCAACACCTCTAGGGAATCGCTACTCCTGTAAAATTGGATCCGGTGATTTTTTTGCCGAGCCATCATGTGAACGTGCAACCCCTCTGTCTCTCATACCCCCGCTATTTATATAGGGGAAGGCTGCATACCGTCATGAGAAGCCCGAGCGACACAATATCAACAAAGGAACCCAAACCGTCAATCATGCACGCGGGAATCTTGTGGTATATCAGCAAGATTCTCAGTCAGTCGGATCACATAAGCTGAGGAGTCCACTCTTAGAAATGAGTCAGTGGGAGGTCTAACAACATACAAAAGATTATGACATGCCAACTCAGGAAGATTTGTAATGATGACTTTTTGGTGATTCACATTGCATTCGGACGAATATTGAGTCGGCTCAAAGAGCTCACATCAATTCGATTGTCAGGCTTAGTCCCAAGTCAAGACATTTGTTCTTTGAGAATGATGATAATCTGAGTGCAAAACATTCAATGAAAAGAGTAAAGCGACACTCGTCATAGATTTGCTCCGTGAAGAGAAAGGAGCGCCCAGGACATCCCTGTGAAATGAGTCAGGTTTTTCTGATGAAAAGCGGAATGTCTGGTTGCGCAAACTTTCCAAGTAAATATCCTTCACGTGGAATGTCAATCGAACACCATTCCACATGAAGGATGTTGATTTGGAAACTTGATCAAACCATGCCCATGCGTCTCAGACCACCACTTGGAATATTATAATATAATGTAGGCACAAACACGCATAAAAGCCCGGACCAAGGCCTAGGCCAATCAAAAACACGGTCCTGCAAACAAATGGGCCAATGGGCTATACATGAGCCGCATTGGAGCCACAACCGGAGGAAATAGCGGTCTTGTTTAATGGAGAAAGATTAGAGAGCTTCTCACCTTCCAGGGGTATCAGGCAGCGAGATCCTATTTCCCCTTACTTATTCTTGATTGCAGCGGAGGGCCTTTCGTGCCTTCTAAAACACAGTTCTCAGTCATTAGTGCTCGGTGGCATAAAGGTGGCGCCCACGGCTCCTGTAGTGAACCACCTTTTGTTTGCAGATGACAGCCTGCTGCTTTTCAAGTCTAGTGTCCAGGGGGCAAATGAGGTTTTAAACCTACTTGATGCATATTGCTTGGCTTCGGGCCAAAGGGTAAACTATGATAAATCGTCCATATTTTTCAGTAAGGGATGCCCGGAGACCCTTAGAGTGGAGATAAAGAATATACTTAATGTGCAGAATGAGTCTTTGAGTGAAAAGTATTTGGGTCTGCCGACCGATGTTGGACAGTCCAAAAATGGCACCTTCAAATATTTACGAGACAGAGTTTGGGAAAGGATAAAGGGATGGATGGAGAAACTTTTATCAGTGGCAGGAAAGGAGGTTCTCATAAAATCTGTGGCTCAAGCTTTACCAGTTTTTTTCGATGTCTTGCTTCAGATTACCTCGAGGCCTTTGTGGAAGCATTACGTCACTCATTCGTCAATTTTGATGGGGGAGCAAGAGAGGCAAGAGGAAACCATGTTGGGTAGCTTGGGATTTGATGACCCGACCGAAAAGTTTGGGAGGACTTGGCTTTCAGGATATAGAAATCTTCAACTTGGCACTTTTGTCTCGGCAAATTTGGAGATTATTGAATAATCCCTCCTCTCTTAGTGCACAAATCCTTAAAGCATCATATTTTCCACAATGTACAGTCCTTGAAGCTCAACTAGGTCCACATCCTTCTCAGGTGTGGCGATCTATACTTGATGGGAGAGATATTATCACCCAAGGAGCTATCCGGCGTATTGGTGATGGAACTACCACGAACATATGGCAACATAGTTGGATCCCAAGGGACGGAATGATGAAGCCGGTGGCCTCCTTAGTTGCTGACCCACCGCAACTGGTTTCTGATCTGATCGACCACACTAGAGCTGCGTGGCGAGAGGACTTGCTTAGACAGGTGTTCATACCCATTGATGTGGAGGCGATCTTGCAAATACCACTCTGTACACGGCGTGTGGACGATTTTTGGGCATGGAATGATGATCCAAGGGGGCATTTTTCTGTACGGTCAGCTTATAAGATGATTGTCAAGATCAAGATTGGGCGCGAGGCATGGCTGGAGGAAAGGGAGGATCCTTCCAACTCTGAACATGAGATGAGGGGGTGGAACTCGCTATGGAACATGTCAGTGCCACCAAAACTGCGCCTTTTCACTTGGCGATTGGCGCAACACTCACTCCCTACGGGAGATGTCCTAAACCATCGTCATATGGCCACTACGAGTGCTTGCTCCCTATGCGGAGGGCAGGATAGCTGGCGGCATTCTTTGCTGGAGTGTAATGTGTCTAGGTGTGTGTGGGCACTTTCAGAAGCCGAGATGGTCGAGCACATGTGGGCAACCTCAGAACCTGACGCACGGCTGTGGCTCTTTGCCATGAATGACTCTCTTCCACCGGAGCAATTTCAGTTGATGATTGTTACTTTATGGGCGATTTGGAGTGCAAGACGGAAAGCTATACATGAGGATATATACCAGACTCCGTTTGCCACTGACAACTTCATCAAAGCTTACTTATCAGACATAGAGTTTTTGAAGAAGAAGAAGGAGGAAGCACATGGGATAGCAGTACCACGACCCCGTATGTGGATTCCACCACCAACAGATTACTACAAACTCAATGTGGACGCGGCCGTGTCACGCCCAGGTACGTTTGGCGCAGTTGGTGTGGTTTGCAGGGATGAGAGAGGTTTGTTCATGGGAGCGTCAGCTCACGTTTTCAGAGGACTGCACAACCCCCAAGTGCTAGAAGCACTAGCTGTTCGGGAGGCATTAGCACTTTCAGAAGATCTCTATATCAACCATTTACTTGTTGCCTCCGGTTGCAAGGTGGTGGTAGATGCAATCAGACAGGGAAGCTCAGCAGAATTTGGAGCCATTGTCGAGGAAATCAAGACTAGAGCAACTACCTTTATTTCATGTTCGTTTACTCATGAGTATAGGACCTCCAATACGGAGGCCCATAATCTCGCAAAGCATACGTTATCTTTAGGGTTTGGCTGACACACTTGGCTAGGACAACCCGGCGATCTTCTTTTTGTACCTATGAACATTATGATTCAGTAATAAAGCTTTGTGAGATTCTCAACAAAAAAAGATATCGGTGGGGGTGCTCACGAGAGGACCAAGTGCCTGCAGTCGGATCATAGGACCTCCTGACGGGCATGACTCGGTAGTCGGTCACCTGGAAAACATGAACAGTTTTTTTATAGAACGTCGGCCTTTATTGATCAAGCAACAAACTTACAAAGGGTCTCCCGGATGCAGTCCGGAGCAAAACGAGAAATAGAAAGGCTAGAAGAGCCCAAGCTTGATCTAGCTAATACATGAGCCACCACATTACAATGCCGACGAACATGATGAAAGGCCACAGAAGAGAGGCCATTAGCCAAAGATTTGACATCCTTAAGAACAGTGCCCACCACCGAGCGATCCATGGACGGAGATTGTAAACGCTGCACCACCGAGAGGCAATCAGTCTTGAACATAACATCAGTAAAGCCCTCCTCCCGGACTAAACTGACAGCCCGCCGAAGAGCCATTGCTTCAGCCAACTCCGGTGATCGCACGCCCCTTAAAGGTTCAGAGCACGCAGCCACACAATTCCCCTAATGGTTGAGAATCACCACACCCACACTGGAGGTGCCCAGCTCCTCACAAACAGCGGCGTCAGAGAACGCAACCACTGTACCTTGCAGCGGCGGAGACCAAAGACGGACAGAAGAAGAGGTCTCATGCCTAGTAGCAGGTACATGATTGAATAGATGCTGAAAAAAGAGTTCAATGTAAGCTTTGATTCTAGCAGCCGTACTCCCAGGAGAAGGAGCAGTAGGCTCATTCCTTGCCGCATTGCGAGCCTCCCATATGTGCCAAATGGCAACCATTAGAACAGTCGCCTCCCGGTCAGAGCAAGAAGACATGAACTCAAACAGCCATTGCTTTGGAGAAGAGAAGGAAGACCTGCGAAGATGAACGTCGAAGAACTCCTTGACTCCGTCCCAAACAGCCCTAGCATGTGGGCAAAACAGCAACGCATGCTCGATACTTTCCAGCCGACCGCAGAAGAAGCAGTCAGGTCTCGCTGAAATCTGTCGCCTCCGGAGCTGATCACCAGACGGCAGGCAATCGTGCGCAAGGCGCCAAAGAGCAATCTTCATTTTATTGGGGGCTTTGACCCGCCATAGAGCCTTCCAAAACTTCTCATCTTCAGCCATACGAGAGTTCAGACCCATCCCACTGTTACTCCTGCTCGAGATAAAAAGGTCAGTTCTCGCCAACTTATACGCTGACTTGACAGTGTACTCTCCAAATCTTGTGAAAGGCCAACGGGCAAAATCAGCACCGCCATTCCTGTTAACAGGAACGAGAAGAATATCTTCTGCTAGCCTTTCAGGAAAGAAAGCATGCACCGAGTCCTCATCCCACATCCCCCTTTCTTCATCAATAAGGCAGTGCACAGACGCGATCGATGGGATCGGTGAGAGAGGCTGAACCAAAGCAGGTGGGGTCGACGGAATCCAATGATCCGATAGGATATGTGTGTGACGGCCATCACCAATCCCCCACTGAACCCCACGCGTCAACAGATCGCGGCCGTGGATGATGCCCCTCCAAGTAACAGAAGCAGTTCTTGGAACCGAGGCATGCCAGAAGTCACCATTGGGGAAGTATCGACCCTTCAATACGCGGGCACAAAGTGAGTTGGGCTCGGTCAGCAACCTCCATCCCTGTTTGCCCAAGAGAGCTTGGTTGAAAAGGGTCATGTCACGAAAACCCATGCCACCTAAGGATTTGGGAGTCGACAGCCATGCCCAAGATCTCCAATGCATCTTTTTCTTTCCATCTTCCCTTCCCCACCATTGATCAGACACAATCTGCCTAAACTTCTCACAAGTAGCAACAGGAAGATGGAAATAGCTCGCAACAAATGTTGGGATGGCCTGAGTGATTGATTTCAGCAAGGTTTCATTACCAGCTCTTGATAGCGGCCTGTCAGACCAGCCAAAGAGATTTTGCCACGCTCTGTCAGTCAAAACTTAAAAGTGCTTGTTGGAGAGTTACCAACCTCAGTTGGCATACCAAGATATGAGTCATAAAAGGTCTCATTTTGGATAACCAAGCTATTCTTCACTCTAGTCTTAACGCTGTCCGGGCAGTTCTGACCAAAGAAAATAGATGACTTCTCTTTGTTAATTGCTTGACCCGACCCTTCACAGTACATGTGCAGCATTGATTCCAAAGAGTCCACACTACGCTGATCACTCTTAGCAAAGAAGATGCTATCGTCTGCAAATAGGAGGTGTGAGATAGGAGGGCCTTGTCGGCCGTTTTTTTATCCCATGTAGCTCGCCACAACACTCCTTCTGGAACAGCAGAATAGACAAACCCTCGGTGCACAAGAGGAAGAGGTAGGGGCTTATTGGATCCCCTTGCCGGATACCCCGCGAAGGTACCACAGGATCAGTCAGCTCACCATTAACCCTGACTGCATAGCGGACATTGGTGACACATCTGATGACGGTATCGATCCATGCAGAAGCAAAGCCCAACGTAGAGAGACAGCCATGCAAGTAGCTCCATTCAACACGGTCATATGCTTTCATCATGTCTATCTTGAGGGCAAAGAAGGGCCGCCTTACCCGCTGCTTCCGAATAGTGTGAAGACACTCATAAGCAATCAAAGTATTGTCAGTGATCAATCTCCCAGGAACAAAGGCACTCTGACTTTCAGAGATCACAATAGGCAGTAACACTTTCAGACGATTGGCAAGTACTTTGGAAGCGATTTTGTAGAGCACGTTGCAAAGACTAATTGGCCGGAAGTTCTTTAGGTGCTTCGGTCTTGTTGTCTTGGGAATAAGAATCACCGAGTCCCAGAAACCCTCAGGAATTGGCCGGCCTTCAAGGAAACCTCGGACAGCCTGACAAATATCCTCTTCTAGAAAGTTCCAATGCGTTTGATAGAAGAGGGCCGGAAATCCATCAGGTGCGGGAGCTTTAGTAGGGCCCATCTGGAACAGAGCAGCTTTGATTTCCTCATTAGTGTACGGCCTGCAAAGATCCTCATTCATCTCCGGTGTGATCTTGTGAGGAATTGCATCAAAAACCCGATCGGCTGCGATCGGCTGCGCTGCATGGTTCAGAGGAAAATAATTTGTCATTGTACCCCTGAACCATACCTTTGATTCCGGCCTGAGAGTCGCAGCTAGTACCATCTTCGCGCACAAGAGAGTGGATCCGATTTGTACGTCTGCGAACCGAAGCTCTAGCATGGAAGAAGTCCGTGTTGCGGTCCCCCGCCTTCAACCAATCAATGCGGGAACGCTGCCGCTCCATAATCTCTTCCCTCTCAAAAAGCTCACAGAGTTGTCCCTCAATCGAGCGTTCCTCCTCCACCAGTGAAGGAGAGGACGGTGAAGCCTGAATGGTAGCAATACGGCGCTCCAGACGACCAATCCGCTTCCGAATAAAACCGAAGGTCTCCTTGCTCTAAGAGCGTAGATGGCTAGCCACATGTTTGAGATTGGCACAAGTTGACCGGAGAGAATGACAACCATCCCTCCCCTCATCCCACGGTCGCTCAAGAGTTTCTCTGTAGTCCTCAGCCCGAAGCCACATTTCTTCAAAGGGGAAACCCTGCTGGACCAGAGGCAGACGAGACTGTTGGGTCCTGCCACCAAGCTGGACGAGCACGGTGTAATGATCCGAAGACGTTGCAATAAGATTCTCCACCCCAGCTCCATCAAACAGGTTTGAAAAAGCTCCATTCGCCATAGCTCTATCCAGGCGACACTTTACATGACAATCAGGCTCTTGTTTATTGCTCCACGTAAACTTCGGCCCAGAGAACCCCAGATCATTCAAGCAACAGTCCATCAAGCAATCCCGGAAAGCCGTGATTTGAGATTCAGAACGATCTCAGGGGCCACAATGTCCGTCCTGAGCCAAGACCTCGTTGAAGTCTCCACAACAAAGCCACGACCCATTCCACAACGGATGTAAACGTTTAAGGAGCTCCCAAAACAGATGTCTATCCTCTCTTCTTGGCTCCCCATACACAAAGGTGGCACGCCAAGTCACCCCCTCATCAATCTTCACATGAACATCAATGAAACGCTTATTGGCAGCCTTCATAGTAACATCAGCCGGTGCCTTCCAAAACAAAGCAAGGCCGCCGCTGAGTCCCACAACATTAACAGCATAGCAACCAGAAAAACCTAGAGACCACATAAAGTTCTTCACACGGGTGCCCCTCATCTTCATTTCAGACAAAAAGAGGAGGGAGGGTCGGTGTAGCTTCACAAGCCAGCGAAGCTCACCAACTGTCGAGTTCGACCCCAAACCTCGACAGTTCCAACATAAGATACTCGTTGTGTCTGGTGGGGCTGCACCGCAGCCGCCGCCGGATCCGTCGACTGGTTGTTTGAAACACGTTGCTTCTTGTTGGAATCCACCTCAGAGTTCTGATTATCATCTGTAGTACCCATAGGCTCTCCTATCACAACAACAAGGGCTAAGATATTATCATCCTCCTAGCCTTGGGGTGGAGAGGAGGCAGGAGCTTTGGCAGGCTTCCTTTTCTATCCCGCTGAGTTGGACTTGCTTTTCAGAGCTGAAGGAAAAAGCTCACGCCCAGGATCACCGGTGCGACCTCTTCTCCTGCCGCGGCTGGACCTCCCCCGCCCACGGGTAGAGCCACCGCGTCTGTTGGGAGAGGAAACCTCGCCTTCAGAGGCACCCTGACCGCCTTGAGCAGCCGCCCTGCCACGAACAGAGTCACCCGACCAAACAGTCCCAGACGAGCCAGCACCGGTAGCCAAGAAGAGGCCGAGCTGGACCTAGTGCCGCCAGATCTCTTCAACTAATCATCAGCAACACAAAGTTTTCTTGCCGCATATGGTAGGTCACCATGCTCGTCCCTAGTCGCTGGGTTTGGGCACAGAACCGAGGAGTGACCAAGGAGGCCACAAGAGTAGCAGTAAAAAGGCAGTCGCTCATACATGACTGAGAACGTCTCCGTCCTTTTCAACTTGCGAGAGGTCACCGTAACATAATGCAACACTGGTTCCTGGACAGCAATTTCAGCTCTCACTCTCATGAAACTCCCCCAGCAGCGACCATCCGCATCCGAATCCACCTTGAGAATCCTCCCAATCGGCTTGGCAAATTCCATTCCCAGTTTGGCCTTCATAAGCCTCGGAGGAACATGCATAATATGAGCCCCTAAGCGCCAAGCGGTCAAAATGAACTTGAGATGGGAGAGTATTCAGATAAAAAAACCTTTAGCAAAACTGCATGCTTGCCCACCATCCATGGCGAGCCTTCAATTACCCTGGCACGATCGGCCTCGGAACCAAATTCAGCCACAAAGACATTGTCCCCCGAGGGGTGGAACAGCAAACCTCTAGGGTTTCCCCATGCCGGCCGCATCACCAACGAGATCGTTTGGATATGAAGAAGATTGGGGGACAACACCTTCCCCACCAGGGCACAATCCAAAGCCACCAGATCGACCTCATCTTCGTCTTCCAGAATTACTGGTTGCGCCTCAATCGCAGTCAGACGAAGCGACAGAGGATTGGAATCGCCAACGTCTAGATGCAGCAGAGGAAAAGGCGGACGGGAGGGGAGGAAACGGATCTGGGATTCGAAAATCACAGGCCCAAACAGCGATCTAACCCTAGGAACCGCCTATCGCCCATGGGTTGCAGGAGCCCTAGGAGAGAGAACATCGTGTGATCTTCAACGTGATTATGAAGATCATAAAACATGAACAGTTAGAAGACCTACAATTGGATGTGTCATAGGATAACGTGACTCCACACATCATTTAATACCGTTGTAGCCCAAATGTGCTGTAATATAGTTAAATACATCAGTTACTAGTAGTAATAGCCACAAATAATCATCATGCATATGGCCATTAATAGCATTAACGCCAAGCCATGATGACACCCATTCTAGGCAACTCTATATAAGCTGGGAGGAGGGCACCAAGCTGATGGTTAAAATCTCTCATATTATAACATGCGCCACGAGCAACAACACCACAGGACACTACTAGGAGAAAGCTTATTGATAGAAATTTAGTAGTAGTGCTGGTTGACAACAAGCGCTACAGGTATCAAAGTAACAATAGCGTTGGGCCCCCTGGAAGCGCTACTTCTAAGTGGTCCCATGGCCACCGGCAGGGGTTACACGTACTAGTAGCGGTTGGCTGGAATCAGCGCTACTACTAGGGACATAACAGTAGCGCTGGGACACGAGGCCACCGCTAAGTCTGCTTGATGGGCCCAACTTAGCAGTAGCGCGGGTATTTCGCCTATCAGTAGCGCGGGAGGACGCGCTACTGATAAGGCGCTTAGCAGTAGTGCGTGCTACGTGCGCTGCTGCTAAGAAATATAGCAGCAGCGTTTGTTCACTCCAGCGCTACTGCTAATATAGCTAGTTGTAGCGTGTTTACTCTCCATCGCTACTAGTATTCTTTTTCTTATATTTTTTTAAATTTTAATGTATTTATACGCCATTATATGGTACAATACCAATTATGAGGTTGTTATATCAATATGTCCATAACAGTGTGTCAAATGAAGGTGGATTAGGTTCAAGTGGAGGCAACATGTGGTGCATGTCAAAAGTATACTACTAATCCAAACTTGATCTAGTTTGGACTAGTAGTACTTTCGATGTGCACCACATGTTGCCTCCACTTGAATATAATCCGCAACACAAGCTATTTAATCATCATCATAGCCATTACCATCAACAGTAGCTATTTAATCATCATAGTCATAGTGTAGCACATATCATCATCTTCAAACTCATTCTAGCTAGCTAATCACCACCAACACTAGCTGCGGTAGCTATCTAATCACCACCAATACTAGCTGCGGTAGCTATCTAATCACCACCAACACTAGCTAATAATAATCATCATAGTCATTACCACCAACACTAGCTATTTAATAATCATAACTCATTTCTAGCTAGCTAATCACTCCTGTCGCTCTCTCTCAGCTAAAATAACATAAAACATGTGTAGCACTCCTGCTTCATCAAGTTGGAGCATGCAAATGAACCTGTCTCATAATCGTGGGTTGCGCTTCTGATTTCTGCCCCCTAGTACTTCTCTGCGATCGTTCACAATTTTGCTCCAGTATTTCACTATTAAGCATTCCTCGCTATTAGAAATCCTGAATGCACTAAAGTGCATTGTAGGAAATCTTGGCCGTAAGCTAAAAATTCTCATGCGACCTTTAGTCTCGATCCAATGAGGCACAACATTCATCGGGAATCCCTGTTGAAGAACATCATATAGTAACATACTTAGCAATGAAGTTTAGCTTAAAAATAATGTATGCAAAAGATGCACTAAGGACAAATAGTAAAAATCTTACCATCTTTCCTAAATAGATGTTACCATAGTTTAGTACGAACACTATTGATCGCATGTTTTGAGTACAAAGATTCTTAAGTCCGGAAAAATAATTTATCTTGACAGTATGAAGATCCTCAAGCAATGAAACATAATGATCTATCTCCTCGCAGTTTAGTTCAGCCCCGAGATAGTGGACGGTCATGTCTACCAAATGCCGGACATGTTTGCTTGAATGGAAATAAGTTGTCAATAGAAATTAGTTGTCAACTATTTTTTAATAAATAATTTTGAAGACATAAATATGGTTGATAACTCACATAATGGTATAACTGGAGGCGTCTGCACATCGACCCAGATGCTGATTACCTTCAATATCATCTTCGGGACGAATATGAAAGGTGATAACCATATCAGGCTCAAATGCATAAGCCTTGCATAGTGCTTGCCAAGTTTTGCATTCAAAATAGGTGTAGGTGTCTGTGTTGTATAATTTTGCATGGAAAGTATAACCATGCTCGGTCTTCAAGTGAACTCTCTTTACCTCCATAGTAGTTTTTATAAGACTGAAACCTATCTTATCCAAGACAAAAACTCTTGCATGGCAGGGGATACGGTAGTAGAATAGTAAAAAATTTAAATTATAAGTTGAAACAAATGAAGCAGATGTCATGCTTAATTACGAAAAAAGACTTCTCGTTGTGACTTACTGTATCCACTTCGAAGTTCTCGTCCAGTTTGATGCTGACGCGCCTATCATCATCTAGGAAGATTCTGTCGCACAGGCCACGCTCGTCTTCGCAGTATTCGCAAATACTGAAATCCTTTTCGTCGTCATTTCCTATGTTCATAGTTGAAACATTAATTGAAAATCGATCAAAGGCAACTACCAGGATACTGAACACACAAATCCGGGGAACTCGATATTTCCTACATATTCTGGCACAAGTGATGCCAAAATTCATGAAAAAATCTGGCATGACCTTTGCTAAAATAGGACATATCGAGCGCCTGAAATTTACCGGAATGGAAATGAATCAACACTCCGGCAAAACATAGGCCACTCGGAGGTGTAACCTGCAAACATGACCGGTCACTTGGGCAAGAACATATCCAATTTGAGTAAGACAAGATATACATTTCAAAATATCTTATAGGACTCATATTGACATGAGCATTCAATAAGCAAAACCAAATCGTAAAATAAATAATTATTCAAATTAGCATGCATTCAATAAGCAAAAGTAAATCGTCTCATGCGTCCGTACATCGTCGAATATTATCACTAATACATCCCGAATAGTATCATACATATAACATCACTAATGCAACTAAAACCCTAGCGCACGACGGGTATCGGCGCGGGCGGTGGACACCCACAGAGAAGGAACCATCACATGATTATAGCTCCAGTGAGATCCCTGGAGAACCTGCCAGGTATTGGAGAACCTGTGCTCCAACGCAAACAAGTAGCGACGGACGTGCGTGTCCTCCTCACTGACACGGTGATGCACCACCTCCGCGGGGTCCTCGAGCCTCTCGATCGTCACTGGCCCACGCGACCGCCACCAAAGAAGGTTCGGGTCAACGACGGGCTGACTCCTCACCAATCTGCACCCCCCGGTAGGTAGCGCCTCCCAGTACCACCTCAGAGAAGACGAGTCCCAGACATGGCCCATCTGGTGATGCAGGTGTCCTCCGCTGACTCGATGACGAGGATGCGGTATAGGCATCATCGACGTCGATGCGGGAATAATTGCTTTAACTAAAAAATTAAACTAGTTCTATTAATTTTCATACTAAAAATAAAATAGTTTTATTAAGTCAACTAGTTCAATTAAGCACTTACTATAAATAAAAATAAACTAGTTTTTACTAAAAATAAACTAGTTCAACTAGTTATATTAATTTTCTTACTAATTCTATTAAAGACTTACTAAAAAACAGTGAAAAAACTAGTTAGATGAAGTCTAAAATTTAACCCTAACTTATTTGATGAACTCTAAAATTTAATGAACCCTAACTAATTTGATGAACTCTAAAATTTAACCCTAACTAATTTAATGAACTCTAAAATTTAACCCTAACTAATTTGATGAACTCTAAAATTCAACCCTAACTAATTTGATGAACTCTAAAACTAATTATATTTAACAACTACTGCTATAATTAGCATCTAATTTGATGAACCCTAACTAATTAGATGAACTCTGAAATTTAACCCTAAGAAACCTAGCTAGGCAGAGGTAGGGGAGGAGGAGGAGGAGGGCGTGCACACCTCGGGCGCCGGCGGAGTTAGGGAGAGGGGCACGCGGCATCGAGGTAGGGGACGGGGTCGGGGTCGGGACAGCAGGCGCACGGGAGGGCGGCAATGTTGTGGGCGTCGAGGTCGGGGTCGGGGGCGGCGTCGAGGTCGGGGTCGGGGGCGGCGTCGACGGCGTGCGGAGGGCGATGGGAGAGCGCGCGGCGACTGGGCAATGACGGCGGCGACAGAAGACGCACGCGTGTTGGATTTGGGGAAAGTGGGCGTTGGGGAAGAAGAAAATGGTTGGTTAAGTGGAAAGTAGCAGCAACGCGTTCCACGGAAAGCGCTACTGCTACATTAGCTATAGCGCATGTCCATATAGACCATTGCTGCTACACATTTCTCCTTTATTGTTCTTTTTCATTTATTTTCATTTACATTTTGTTTTTTCCTTCCCCTTTTTCTATTTCTTTCATTTTCAATTACTTTTCTATATGTTTTTCATTTTATTTTCTTTTCCTTAGGAGTAGCGCTTCCTGCACGAAACACGCTGCTACAATAATCTTAACAGCAGCGCGCTTTCCTTAGGCACGCTACTACTATAGGTACCCTGGCGAGAATAGTAAGGAGAATTGTAGTAGTAGCGCCTCTACAGTTAGACGTGCTACTGCTATGATCTTAGCTGCAGCGCGTTTGGATAACATTCGCTAGTGGTAAATTGTAGCAGCCCTTCTTTTTGTCCCGCGCTACTGGTATGTTTCTGTGTATAAGGTTTTCCCTAGTAGTGGTTGGGCGAGCAGCCAGCGCTACTGTTAATGCTACCTTATCCCCCCCCCCAGCCGGCGCGATAACTCTCCCTTCCCACACTCTCATCGCCTAACCCCCGCCCGTCGCCCGCTGCCGCTATCGCCCGGTAAGTCTCCCTCCCTCCCTTCTCCCTCCGACCCTGCCTCACCCTCCATCCCTCGCCCTTCTCCCTCCCTGCTCCCCCTCTCTCCCTCCATCCCTCTCACCCTCCCAGCCCTCTCCCTCTGACCCTCTCCCTCCCTTCGATCTCTCCTGCATTGCATAGACAGATGGATAGATAGATGAATGGATAGATAGATAGATAGATGAATGGATAGATAGATAGATAGATAGATAGATGAATAGATAGATGGTTAGAACTATGTTTTTTTGATATATTGCATATATAGACAAATGGATGGATGGATATATTGATGGATATATAGATAGATGGATGGATGGATAGATGTTAGGGCTAGAACTGGACTTTTTCATTGTTTTGACCTTGTCAGCAAACCTTAGCACAAAATGAACTCTTTCAAAAACTATTTTGCGATCTGACCCTTTTCTAAAACGCCATAAGTCGTGGCGTTTCTGCTCTATCTAGAAACGCCGAACTAGCCTGTGTTGTTGGCCTGGTCGAATAGCTACGTTTCAATGTAGAAACGCCAGCCCTTGTGGCGTTGCTGCCAACGCCAACATGTGTCGCATTTGTTCCCATGTATGAAACGCCAAAGTGTGGGGCGTTTGGAGCAAGTTCTTTTTGTTGTCACTTATTTATTAAGGGAAGCAACCGCGGGCTAGTTCGGCGTTTCTAAATATAGCAGAAACGCCACGACTTGTGGCATTACCCAAAGGGTTAGATCGTGAAATAGTTTTCGAATGAGTTCATTTTGTGCCAAGGTTTGCTGAGAAGGACAAAACAGTGAAAAAGTCCGGTAGAACTAGGGTATTTTTAGTAAATGTATAGGTCTTTTCAATTTTTAGGGTTAGAAGAAGGTTTTACAAATTTTTAGGGTTAGAACTAGGATTAGACAAATGGATGGATAGATGGGCAGTAAAAATTATTAGGGTTAGAACTAGGTTTTACAAATTTTGTTTCTGTTTTAGACATAGGGTTTCACTAAGTCCTGAAATGAGGATAATAATGTTTTTTTATATTTTGTTTTTGTAGAAATCAAGGAGCCCCTGCATCATCCCGGACGCCGTCGTCCCCGTCACCGCCCCCCTCCGACCTTGAAGTGGCATATGTTTTGCCGGAGTGTTGATTAATTTCCATCCGTAAAATTTCAAGCGCTCGATATGTCCTTTTAAGCAAAGTTCATGCCGGATTATTCCATGAATTTTCGCATGGCTAGTGCTAGAATATGTAGAAAATATTGAGTCACCCGGATTTTCTAGAAAGATAGTTAAACGACATTTCGAGTTGACTTTAAGTCTGTCGAGGATTCATACACGACAGTCAAAAAATCAATGTGGGAGAAAGTCTCCACCATATATGAGAGAAGAAGAATGCCAACTGTTGTCGCGAGGGTCGTTTCTCCTTCTTCTCCTTGTATTAGACCTTTGTTATGCACTAGGGGAAGGAGGAGTAACGACCATCACTGACGGTTGAAAAATCAGTGAGGGAGTGTGTCCACCATATATGAGAGAGGATGAAGAATCCCAACTATTGTCGAGGGGGTCGCTTCTCCTTCATTCCCGCGTGCTAGACATTTTTGTATACTGCACTCCAAAACGAAGGGAGGAGCTACCATAACCAACGGTCGAAATAACTGTGAGGAAGTGTCCACCTATTAAACCACATGAGATGAGAATTTTCAAGAAAAGACTCGATAGACCGACAGTCAACCCGTGATGAATAATAATGATCTAATTTAGTTCTTGTAGTACATATATTGAATCTTAGAAGTTTAATCTTTGAATTATGAACAAAGGAAATGTCGGACGACGATGATAGGATCCCGGAGTGCAACTACTATGGCGACGACAGGGGTCTGTGCGACATGCCTCGGCTGGTGGACGGTCGGCGCTTTAGTGTTAAGCTCGATGAGATCTTCGATGTTGAATCGGTACACAGTGACATGCCTTTTTTCGTAATTAAGCAAACTTCTGCTTCTTCAACATGTAATTTCCGTCTTTTACAATTCGACTAGCTTATCCCATGCCATGCAATACACTATGTCTTGGAGCATCTGAATTTCGAAGATCATGAAAATATGGTGATAAAGATAGTTCATCTCAGGACCCATCATGGTTATGATTTTAGTGTAAAGTTGTACAATTCGGAGAGCTTATCCCATTTTGGTTGCTCGAATAGGTAAGCACTGTGCAAGGCATATGAAGGAGGGTATGTATGTCACCTTCGATCTTGGTGATCCTGAAGATGGCATCGACGAAAAGAATATGGACATTTGGGTCGTTGTTGATACACTTCCACTTCTACCTCTATGTGAGTTTCTCAAAAATATTTATTAAGTAATTTATATTGTTTATTTCAAAATAATTGACAACTTATTTCCATTGACAACTTATTTTCATTCTTCAAAAAATGTACGGAAGATGGTAGACAGAACCTACTACACTGATGGCGCTGAATGAACTTATGAGGAAAAAGATCATCTTATATCATTTATTATTAATGTTGAGAATTACAATACCAGTGGTGAAACTCCTGCACATTATGGTCAATATGTGCCACTACTGCACATGTCGAACTACGGTAAAATCCATGGAGATGGCATGGCAAGATTTTTTACTATTACGACATCCGTGCATCTTTTGCATATATTCTTCTGAAGCCAAAATACATTCCTAACTATGATGTTATTATTATGCTTTTCAACAGAAAATCCCGAAGGATTGTGTGTTTGATCTGATGTTTCCGAAAGGTTGCCTTGATATTATTAGCTTACGGCCAAGTCTTCCTAGGGTTCACCGCTGTTCATAACGAATTTCTAAAACCGATGAAGACATGACAATCAAAGAATGGAAAAATGTATGAACAATCATAGGGAGCTACTTGGAAGCAACATTCTGCGAAGCGTAAGAATTGGAGACAGGATAATCTCCATTCTCCATAATGGAGCATCATGTCCACTCTTGTTTTATGATATTTTACCTTAGAGAGGATAGTAGGTCCTAGCTAATACTCATGATCATGTGTTAAGAACAATGAAATAGGGTTGGTTAGATGACTAAGATGATGATGAGTATGACTTGTTATTATGATAATGAGTAGAAGTTGTATGATGATGATGAGTCAGACTTATTATTATGAAAACAATGATGAGTTATATATTATAATGATGTTGCATGGTGCTATGTTGTTATATGAGCATGATGAGTTATTTTATATATCAGTGGGTGAAATAAACATGAATTAGATTCAAGTGGAGGCAACATTGTGCAGATCGAAAGTACTACTAATCCAAACTAAAGCGGTCAAGTTTGGATTAGTAGTAGTTTCGGTGTGCACCATGTTGCCTCCACTTCAATCTAATCCACGTCCATTTCACCAACTGATATATATAATAACTAATCATGGTCATAAAATCATATGGTGAAAATCCTATATATAAAACCTACACAAATACAACGCCAATAAGCTGCAGGGAAAAATTACAGGAAAATTTAGCAGTAGCACTGTTCATCAGAAATGCTACTACTATATACAGTTATCAGTACCGCTATTTTGAAGGGCGTGCTACTGCTAATTAGGTATATCAGTAGCGTTGGAAAACCAACGCTATTGATACCAGTTAGTTGTAGCGCCTTAGTGGTAGCGCTTGTACCAGCGCTATTGATAGCTCAAATTCCAGCGGTACTACTAGGGTTATCCCTAGTAGTGCGAGTAGGGTATGACCAGCACCTCATAGGGCAGAACATGTATAATTTCTTGAGCATACTCTCATCCATACTTATTAATAGATAATGTTTCCTCTACATTCACAACCCAGTAGTATTGTCAAGATTATATCCATCACAGGAGGTATCACAAACTCTGAAGTTGTTTGAAACAATATGCTGTTTTGGTTACCTACAACAAATCCACAACGTATTTCCATTCAAAAGTCTAGTGATCATACATAAGGGAAAATAAACCCCAAATTACGAAGGTTCATTTTCGTAATTTAGGATTTCCAATTGCAATTTATTACACGATAAGTCTATACTACATATTTGAAGCTGAGAAATTATGTAAAGAATTGTTCTCATTGTTAAACCAAGCGTGCATGTGTTGCACTGAAAGAGGGTTGAGTCTATGTTTGCTTATCAGCGCAAATAAATTGATAGGTATTGCGGAAAAAACTTTGTAGTATGTATTGTACTTGAGTTTAAAACAATTGCACTGGTAGAAAAAGGGCCTATAGTCCCGGTTCGAAAGGGCCTTTAGTCCCGGTTCCGGAACTGGGACTAAAGTGTCGGTACTAATACCTCCCCCCCTTTAGTCCCGGTTCAATCCAGAACCGGGACTAAAGGCCCTCCACGTGGGCAGTGCGCAGAGCCCAGTCAGGAGACCCTTTGGTCCCGGTTGGTGGCACCAACCGGGATCAATAGGCATCCACGCGTCAGCACTTCTGTGGCTGGGGTTTTTGTTTTTTTAAAGGGGGGGTTGGGGGTTTGGGGGGGTTAATTTAGGTGTTTCATATATTGTGTTAGCTAGTTATAATTAATAGAGAGAAGTGTTCTCTATTATGTCCGTGCTTGGTCGACGCTACGTACTATACATACGCATATAGAGAGGACTAGACACGCTAGCTAGCCAGTAAGCAAACGAAGGAAACAGAAGATCGTCATGAACATATATGCATATATACAGAGAGAAGTGATATCGACCACCTCTCCTTCTCCGAGAGATTGGTCGAACAACAAGTTCTCGTATATCTATCTGACACTACCGGCTACATATATACAATAATTATCTCTTACAAATATAATCATACGGACTCAGGGTCCACATAGAATTCTTCGTCTTCAGGGATCATGTGGTCAAGAAAGAATGCCGCCAATTCCTCTTGAATTCCTCGCATGCGAGCTGGTGCTAGGAGTTCATCCCGCTTCCGAAACATCTAATTTAAAGAAGGGGGTCAATACATATACATATACATATATATATATATATATATATGAATGAATGAAACTCAACACAAATGATGGTAATAAAATAAAATTGTGAATGTTGTTATTTACGTACTTCATATTGTTCGTCAGTGTAGCCCCGCTCACAGGTCGTGTGGCGGATGGACTCGCAAACATAGTATCCACAGAAATCATTCCCTTATTCCTGCCACAACCACTTTATAAGAAATAGAGGTTAATCAAACTGATAAGCAAGAATGCCAAATGGTATTGATGAAACTAGCGCTTGAATGACTAGTAGATGCGCTTAAAATGCTACTATAGCTAGTACTTACTTTCGGGTGTCTAAATTGCAGCTCCTTCGGCAGTCCCGGAGCTTTTCTGGTGAATTTTCTCCAAACCCTGCCGGACAAAGAAAACAATTACTTGATATATCAGAAAATGAACAAAGTTGCTGATATGGTGGATAATGATCGATTTAACTTACTTCTCGAGTATTTGAGTCATGTCTGCATAGTCCTTGGGATCTTTTCGTCTTGAGTCTAAGACGGTTACTAGTCCCTGCTCAAGCTTAATATGTAGGAGAATATAGTGGAAACTGCACACGCATGCATAACTCATCAATTACATTACTATAACCTTGACTAATATATAAGGAAAACCGAATACGCACAAGACAGTAACACTCACTTGAAGTTGTAAGGAAAGAGTATTATATCTTTGTTTTGATTTATTATCAACGATTCTAGCATGCTGGCCTCGGTTTCTGTGGCATGAAATTTAACCTGAGTTGCATCTATGAGATATGTGTTAATGAACCCAATATCACCGACTTGTCTTTTCTTCAATTCGACGATCTTCAATCTGCATAATATAGTGAGGATGATTATAAATACATGCAATGAAAGAGCTAAGCTATATAGAGAAACTTAATGACAGAAGTAGTACTACTTACAGACAGTAGCAGGCGACCGTTGTTTTATCGAGGGCCAATTGATTGAAAAACTGATAGAACTCCTCAAATGGAACAGGCAACAGATCAATTCCAACGAGGTCATGCTCCTTTTCAACTTTCACATACAAAGTACTCCTCCCCCCAGAGTCTCTGCAGATCTTCAAGTACCAATCATGCAATCTTCGCATCATCGTTGATAGAGATCTTTCATCTTTGACGAGAGGCTTCCCGTACTCATATCTTTGTATCTACATCTCCATGGGTTCATAATGTACTTCGTCGGGCAGGTAATCTACAAGATTGCTATAACCGGGCACCATCCTCGGATCATTATCGACGTTGTGGCTAGGCACCTTGAGCGGGGGGCACGATTGCTTCGCTTGTTCGCCGAGCTGGGCAATTTGTTTCCCAGCTCGTCGTTCTTTTAGCCTTTGATCACTGACAGTACTTCCCGACCGCTCCGCTTCGGCAAATTCCTTTCCAATAATGCGGTCATAGTTTCCTTTCGGCGGATCAGACTTCGGTGGTTTTGTCAGGGCAGCCAGAGTGCGCTTCACTTTCACCCGATCTACCTTCTCCTCCGGAGGTGGATGTTTCTTTGCTTTCACCCCTTCAAAGAATTTCTTCACTTCTTCTCGCGCGATCTCGGCGTTCTCCTCCTGGGTCCTCTCGTATGGTAACTTCTTTGGAGTCTTCAGAGAAGGACCGAATCTGTATGTCCTCCCGCCTCTGGTTGTACTGCTAGACGCCGACCGAGCAGACGTAGCGGTTGTCTTCTTTACTTGCTTAAGAGGCGGAGGAGAAGGACTACGACGCGCCGGAGCAGCTGGAGCGGCGGCAGGTCTCTTCCGCCCTTGCTGACGAGGCAGAGAAGGAGGAGGCTGGCTGCTCGGGCGCGTCGGCGCAGGCGGAGAAGGAGGCGGAGTGCCGCCACGCGCCGGAGAAGGAGCCGGCCGAGGGCCCTGATCGTCACTCGCTGGAGGAGGAGGCGCTGGAGGCGGAGTGCCCTGACTCGCCGGAGGAGGAGGGGGAGGCGGTGGCGTCCAGTTCGGAAGGTTGATGAGCTCCTTCCGCCATAGGCATGGAGTCTTCAGAGCAGACCCCAGCCGAGTCTCCCCTTCACCGGTAGGGTGGTCAAGATGGAGGTCCTCAAATCCCTCCGTTATCTCATCCACCATCACCCTAGCATATCCTTCTGGAATCGGCCGGCAGTGAAAAGTTGCGCCGGGTTCAGTAGGAAAAACAAAGCCAACAGCCGCCTTGACCTTTAAATTCATCCATTGCGTCATAAGGTGGCAATTTTGAGACTCTGTTATAGCATCCACGGGATAGCTGGCAGGAGCCGTCAAGGCATGCTCCGGCTGAAGCAGCTCGGTGGAAGCCACGCAGCTTCTGCGCTGAGATGGCGGGGTAGCTTCGAGGGAGGCTTCGGCAGTACGTTTGCTGCAATTTGCTTCTCGTTCCTCTATCGCGTCTACCCTTGCTTTCAGCGCCTGCATTTGGGTCTGCTGCACTTTTTTCCTCCTCTCATCGGATTTGTAACCACCTGCGTCCGGAAACCCAACCTTCCACGGAATGGAGCCTGGCGTGCCTCGTGTCCGTCCAGGGTGCTCAGGATTCCCGAAGGCCATTGTGAGCTCGTCATTCTCTCTGTCTGGAAAGAACGTCCCTTCATGCGCTGCTTCGATATACTGCTTAAGCTTACTGACTGGTATGTCCATTTGATCGTTCGTCCAAATGCACTTCCCTGTTACAGGGTCTAGTGTTCCGCCAGCCCCGAAGAACCAAGTCCGGCAACGGTCTGGCCAGTTAATTGTCTCTGGTTCGATCCCTTTATGAACCAGATCATTCTCAGTCTTGGACCACTTAGGCCGGGTTACGAGGTAGCCACCTGACCCGGTGCGATGGTGAAGCTTCTTCTTCGCAGCATTTTGCTTGTTTGTCACCGACATCTTCTTACTCTTTTCCGATGTCTTGTGGGCCACAAATGCGGGCCAGTGATATCTGATCTTCTCATATCTGCCCTTGAATTCTGGTGTCTCATTATTTTCGACAAACTTATTCAGCTCTTTCTTCCACCTCCTGAATAGTTCTGCCATCCTCTTCAGAGCAAAAGACTTGATTAATTTCTCTTTAACTGGGTTCTCTGGATTATCCTCGGGCGGTAGGGTGAAATTTGACTTCAGCTCAGTCCAAAGATCATTTTTCTGCATATCATTGACATAAGAGACCTCAGGGTCTTCTGTAGCCGGCTTAAACCATTGCTGGATGCTTATCGGGATCTTGTCCCTAACCAGAACCCCGCACTGAGCAACAAATGCGCTCTTTGTCCGGAGGGGTTCAATAGGTTGGCCGTCGGGCGCGATTGCTATGATCTCAAACTTTTCATCCGAGCTCAACTTTTTCTTCGTGCCTCGTCTCTTTACCAAAGTTGTGCTCGATCCGGAGGGCTAGAAAAAAGAACAAAGACTTAATTAATATGTGTACATACCAAAACAATGAATGCATCAATCAGCTAGTCAGCATAGGCTTAACTAATATATATACCTGGCCGGACTAGGTTCGGTCACCGGAGCCGTCATCACGGTCTCCTTTTTGCACCGGCATTGGTTCACCGGAGCCGTCCTCATGTTCTTCTTCTTGCACCGGCATTAGGTCACCATAGCCAGCTTGTTCACCCTCTCCTTCCAGACCATCGGTTTCGTTGAGAAACAACGAGATGGCATCACTTCCTTCTGCAATTATGTCCCTCAACAACGCTTCTTTTGTTACCTCGTCTAGGGCGGTGTCCATAGTTTCTACAAATATTTACAACATGGCAATTATTATTCAAACATGACAGATGGATATATTAGTGCCAAACATAGAACTAGCTACCTAATCATAGTAAGCTATCGGGAGGGGGTATATATCGATAACGACGACACTACATCTATGTCCCTCGACGACCCTCGTTCCCGATAAAAAAAAGAGGAAGAAGAAGAAAAATAAGAGGAGAAGAAAGAATAGAGGAGAAGATCTCCTCTATTCTTTCTTCTCCTCTTTTTTTCTTCTTCCTCTTCTTTTTTTATCCTCTTCTTCCTCTCATGTTCGATAGGATCGCCGAGGGGTCGGGAGGTTGCCTAGTGTCAAGGGATTCAACAAAACCATGTCTTCATCATTAGGCGAAAGTAACATGTGCATGATGGTACGAAGCTCTTCAAAGTTGTTCTGGAACGGAGTCCCAGATAGGATAATTCGCTTTTTGGTACAAAGTTCAGCAAGAGCCTTCCGAATATCGCTATTTGGAACGCCTTTGCTGAATTCGTACCAAAAAGCGGATTATTCTATCCGGGACTCCATTCCAAAACAACTTTGCAGAACTTCGTACCAACATGCCCTGGTTACTTCCGGCTAATGATGAAGGCATGGATTTGTTCAATACTTTGACACTAGGAAACCTCTCTCTACTTCCGGCTAATAAGAATAAGAAGAAGAAGAAGAAGAAGAAGAAGAAGAAGAAGAAGAAGAAGAAGAAGAAGAAAAGAAGAAGAAAAAAAGAGGAGAAGAAGAAAGGAATAGTGGAGAAGAAGAGAAAATAGAATATATTCTATTTTCTCTTCTTCTCCACTATTCCTTTCTTCTTCTCCTCTTCTTTTTCTTCTTTTTTCTTCTTCTTATTTATTTCTCCTCTTCTTTTCGGTAGAGGAAACCCTAAGTAGCTAGCAAGTATCATGGGTGTGAGATACATGTGGCCTTCGGTGTCAGACACTACATCCACGTCCCACAAGTGACGTGGGCGTCGAAGCCCGCGCCACTTGTGGGATGTGGGTGTAGTGTCCGACACCGACGGTACATGTATCTCACACCGACGATACTTTCTATTTAGGTTTTCTCCTCTACTACTCGGCGACCCTCTCGACGACCCTCGTTCCCGATAAAATAAAGAGGAAGAAGAAGAAAAAAAAGAAGAGAAGAAAGAATAGAGGAGAAGACTTCCTCTTCTTCCTCTCCTCTTCTTCTCCCTCTTCTTCCCCTTCTTCTTCCCCTTCTTCTTCGCCTCTCTCATGAATGTCCGACGTTCTCGACCCCCCCCCACGTGTCGAAGAAAAAAAAGAAGAAAAAATAGGAGAAGAAGAAAGGAATAGAGGAGAAAAGAGAAAATAGAATATATATTCTATTTTTCTCTTCTTCTCCTCTATTCATTTCTTCTTATTTATTTCTCCCCGTCTTCCTCTCCCCTCTCGGCGACCCTAGACCCCTCTCGACCCTCGACCCCTAGGCGACCGTCGACCCCTCTCTTTTTTTTCTTCCTCTTCTTTTTTATCCTCTTCTTCCTCTACCGCTCGGCGACCCTCGACGACCCTCGTTCCCGATAAAAAAAGAGGAAGAAGAAGAAAAAAAAGAGGAGAAGAAAGAATAGAGGAGATCTTCTCCTCTATTCTTTCTTCTCCTCTTTTTTCTTTTCTTATTCCTCTTCTTTTTTTTATCCTCTTCCTCCTCTCAT
>NC_041384.1:707769914-707770555 GCF_002162155.2 Triticum dicoccoides
CTCTCATGTTCGACGACCCTCGACCCCTCGGCGACCCTAGACCCCCTCTCGACCCCCTCTTCTTCTCCCTCTTCTTCCCCTTCTTCCCCGCCTAAAATGACCTAAAATGAAAATAACCTAAAATTCACTAAAGTTATCGATGACCCTCTCGACACACCCACGAATAAGAAAATATATCATCTTCTTCATCTCCTCTTCTTTGCATATTCACATAGCCACATACACATACATAGCCACATACATATAGAACTTTTCTGAACATATATATATAGCCACATTCATATAGAACTTTTCTGAACATATATAGATGATTTTCTAAAAAAGTAACTTTTGCATATATGAACAGAGAGCAGCGGCGGCAATGGGTGGCATCGTCGGCGACGGGGATGGGAAAGGGTGGAGCTCACTGGGGGCGGGCGGCGACGGGGAGAGGAAGCCAGCAACGGGAAAGGAGCTACGGCGGGCTCGGGGATGCCGGCGATGGGGACGGCGTGCGCGGGGCGATGGGGAAACGGGGACGGCCGCGGGCTCGGGGCGGCACACGGCGACGGGGACGATCGAGGAGGCGGGGCTCAGGGTAGGGCGGACGGCAGCGAGCTCGGGGCGGGGTGGCACACGGCGACGGGGACGGCCGCGGGCTC
>NC_041384.1:707770841-707808645 GCF_002162155.2 Triticum dicoccoides
GGGCATTGGTCACGGTTGGTGCCACGAACCGTGACCAATGCCACCTTTAGTCCCGGTTGGTGCCACCAACCGGGACCAATGCCCTTGTGCTGCCAGCGCCCAAAAGTTTAGTCCCACATCGCTAGCTGAAGGGCGCCGGCACTGGTTTATAAGCCCTGATGTGCCTCGAGCTCCTCTCTAATGCAGGCTTTCGGGCCTAAACTTGCTACTGCATGTGGGCCTATTGGGCCTCTGCGGGCCTGAATCCTGGCCCATGTAGGGTTTCTAGTCGTATTCAGGCCGTGGAGGCCCAGTAGGAGGCATTTTTTTTTGGTTTTTTTGTTTTTTATTTCTACATTTTTTTGGTTTTTTATTTTTTTATTTCTACTTAAAACTAAATACTTATAGTTTTTTAGTGATTTCTTTTTGCTTTTAGGTCACAAAAATTATAAACTTTCTGTTAGTGCCATTAGTTTTAAATTTTGAATAGTTTAAATTTGAATTTTTAAAAATTTGTGTGAATCACTAGTTTATGAATAACTTTACTATAAAAATAGAATTTTTTTTTCTTCTTTGCTATTTATTTTTTATTTATACTTACAATTAAATACTTATAGTTTGATTTTAGGTCACAAAAATTATATTCTTTTTGCTATTGAAGAATATTATAGTTTTATTTTAGTTGATCATAACATAATATTTTAATTGATTGTTTTTATTTTCATAAAAGTTTTGTAGTTCATTCTGTTTGCTATTAATTCATTCTTTGAGCTAAATGACTCTGAAATTGGAAAGCATTTCAAAATGAACTCTGAAAAGGTTGAAAGTTGGCATGGTATCATCATTTCACCCACATAGCATGTTCCAAAAAGTAGAGAGGGTTACGACAAAAACTTGATGCACTTCGTGTACAAAATGGACAATCACTTTCGAAGTATCAAAGTTTCGAACCATAAGACATGAAAGCATTTGAAATGAACTCTGAAAAAGTTGAAAGTTGGGATGGTATCATAATTTCACCCACATAGCATTTGCTCATTGCGGGAGAAAGTCTTCCCTTTTTCTTCGCTTGTGTCATTTGCTTATTGCGCCGTAACCATGGATAATCTTCATTGTTTATCAGGATGCTTGGGTCAGCCTTGACATTGAAGGGAGGAATTTCATGGAACTTTTCATAATCTTCAGACATGTTTGTCTTGCCGTCCACTCCCAGGATGTCCCTTTTTCCTGATAGAACTATGTGGCGCTTTGGCTCATCGTATGATGTATTCGCTTACTTATCTTTTCTTTTTCTCGGTTTGGTAGACATGTCCTTCACATAGATAACCTGTGCCACATCATTGGCTAGGACGAATGGTTCGTCAGTGTACCCAAGATTTTTCAGATCCACTATTGTCATTCCATACTGTGGGTCTACCTGTACCCCGCCGCCTAACAGATTGACCCATTTGCACTTAAACAAAGGGACCTTAAAATCAGGTCCGTAGTCAAGTTCCCATATGTCCACTATGTAACCATAATATGTGTCCTTTCCGCTCTCGCTTGCTGCATCAAAGCGGACACCGCTGTTTTGGTTGGTGCTCTTTTGATCTTGGGCGATCGTGTAAAATGTATTCCCATTTATCTCGTATCCTTTGTAAGTCAATACAGTCAAAGATGGTCCCCTGGACAACAAGTACAACTCATCACAAACAGTGTTGTCACCTCTGAGACGTGTTTCCAACCAACTGCTGAAAGTTCTGATGTGTTCACATGTAATCCAGTCGTCGCACTGCTCCGGGTGTTTGGAGCGCAGACTGTTCTTGTGTTCATTGACATACGGGGTCACCAAGGTAGAGTTCTGTAGAACTGTGTAGTGTGCTTGAGACCAAGAATATCCGTCCCTGCATATTATTGAGTCTCTTCCCAAAGTGCCTTTTCCAGTCAGTCTCCCCTCATACCGCGATTTAGGGAGACCTATCTTGTTAAGGCCAGGAATGAAGTCAACACAAAATCCGATAACATCCTCTGTTTGATGGCCCATGGAGATGCTTCCTTATGGCCTAGCGCGGTTACGGACATATTTCTTTAGGACTCCCATGAACCTCTCAAAGGGGAACATATTGTGTAGAAATACGGGCCCCAGGATGACAATCTCGTCGACTAGATGAACTAGGACGTGCGTCATGATATTGAAGAAGGATGGTGGGAACACCACCTCGAAACTGACAAGACATTGCGCCACATCACTCCTTAGCCTTGGTACGATTTCTGGATCGATCACCTTCTGAGAGATTGCATTGAGGAATGCACATAGCTTCACAATGGCTAATCGAACGTTTTCCGGTAGAAGCCCCCTCAATGCAACCGGAAGCAGTTGTGTCATAATCACGTGGCAGTCATGAGACTTTAGGTTCTGAAACTTTTACTCTGGCATATTTATTATTCCCTTTATATTCGACGAGAAGCCAGTCGTGACCTTCATACTGAGCAGGCATTCAAAGAAGATTTCTTTCTCTTCTTTCGTAAGAGCGTAGCTGGCAGGACCTTTATACTGCTTCGGAGGCATGCCGTCTTTTTCGTGCAAATGTTGCAGGTCCTCTCGTGCCTCAGGTGTATCTTTTGTCTTCCCATACACGCCCAAGAAGCCTAGCAGGTTCACGCAAAGGTTCTTCGTCACGTGCATCGCGTCGATTGAGGAGCGGACCTCTAGGTCTTTCCAGTAGGGTAGGTCCCAAAATATAGATTTCTTCTTCCACATGGGTGCGTGTCCCTCAGCTTCATTCAGAACAGCTAGTCCACCGGGACCCTTTCCAAAGATTACGTAGTGTAAATCATTGACCATAGCAAGCACGTGATCACCGGTGCGCATGGCGGGCTTCTTCCGGTGATCTGCCTCGCCTTTGAAATGCTTGCCTTTATTTCGACATTGATGGTTGGTCGGAAGAAATCGACGATGGCTCAGGTACACATTCTTCCTGCATTTGTCCAGGTATATACTTTCAGTGTCATCTAAACAGTGCGTGCATGCGTGGTATGCTTTGTTTGTCTGTCCTGAAAGGTTACTGAGAGCGGGCCAATCGTTGATGGTCACGAACAGCAACGCCTTAAGGTTAAATTCCTCACGCCTTAAGGTTAAATTCCTCCTGTCTGTGCTCATCCCACGTACGTACACCTTTTCCATTCCACAGCTGTAAAAGTTCTTCAACTAATGGCCTTAGGTACACATCAATTTCGTTGCCGGGTTGCTTAGGGCCTTGGATGAGAACTGGCATCATAATGAACTTCCGCTTCATGCACATCCAAGGAGGAAGGTTATACATACATAGAGTCACGGGCCAGGTACTGTGATTGCTGCTCTGCTCCCCGAAAGGATTAATGCCATCCGCACTTAAAGCAAACCATACTTTCCTTGGGTCCTTTGCAAACTCATGCCAGTACTTTCTCTCGATTTTTCTCCACTGCGACCCGTCAGCGGGTGCTCTCAACTTCCCATCTTTTTTTCGGTTCTCACTGTGCCATCGCATCAACTTGGCATGCTCTTCGTTTCTGAACATACGTTTCAACCGTGGTATTATAGGAGCATACCACATCACCTTCGCAGGAACCCTCTTCCTGAGGGGCTCGCCGTCAACATCATCAGGGTCATCTCGTCTGATCTTATACCGCAACGCACCGCATACCGGGCATGCGTTCAGATCCTTGTATGCACCGCGGTAGAGGATGCAGTCATTAGGGCATGCATGTATCTTCTCCACCTCCAATCCTAGAGGGCATACGACCTTCTTTGCTGCGTATGTACTGTCGGGCAATTCGTTATCATTTGGAAGCTTCTTCTTCAATATTTTCAGTAGCTTCTCAAATCCTTTGTCAGCCACAGCATTCTCTGCCTTCCACTGCAGCAATTCTAGTACGGTACCGAGCTTTGTGTTGCCATCTTCGCAATTGGGGTATAACCCTTTTTTGTGATCCTCTAACATGCGATCGAACTTCAGCTTCTCCTTTTGACTAATGCATTGCGTCCTTGCATCGACAATGACCCGGCGGAGATCATCATCATTGGGCACATCGTCTGGTTCCTCTTGATCTTCACCAGCTCCCCCCGTTGCAGCATCACCGTATTCAGGGGGCACATAGTTGTCATCGTACTCTTCTTCTTCGCCGTCTTCCATCATAACCCCTATTTCTCCGTGCCTCGTCCAAACATTATAGTGTGGCATGAAACCCTTGTAAAGCAGGTGGGAGTGAAGGATTTTCCGGTTAGAGTAAGACCTCGTATTCCCACATTCGGTGCATGCACAACACATAAAACCATTCTGCTTGTTTGCCTTAGCCGCATCGAGAAACTCATGCACGCCCTTAATGTACTCGCGGGTGTGTCTGTCACCGTACATCCATTGCCGGTTCATCTGCGTGCATTATATATAATTAAGTGTCCAAATTAATAGAAGTTCATCATCACATTAAAACCAAAGTGCATACATAGTTCTCATCTAACAACATATAGCTCTCCAGAGCATCTAATTAATTAAACCATACATTGAAACTATGTAAAACATTTCAATGCGAAAACAAATGCGATCATAATCGCAACCAAGGTAACAATTGATCCAACGGCATAATGATACCAAGTCTCGGTATGAATGGCATATTTTCTAATCTTTCTAATCTTCAAGCGCATTGCATCCATCTTGATCTTGTGATCATCGACGACATCCGCAACATGCAACTCCAATATCATCTTCTCCTCCTCAATTTTTTTATTTTTTCCTTCAACAAATTGTTTTCTTTTTCAACTAAATTTAACCTCTCGACAATAGGGTCGGTTGGCATTTCCGATTCACATACATCCTAGATAAATAAAATCTATGTCACGTTGGTCGGCATAATTTTCATAAACAATAAATGAACCAATAGTTATAAAGATAATATACATACCAAATCCGAATCATAGACAGGACGAGGGCCGACGGGGGCGGATACCAAAACCATCGCACTATATAAGATGCAATAATAAATGTAAGAAAATGATACAAGTATCTATCTAAACATACAAGTAAGAATATTTTTCCTTTCATAAAGAAGATAAGAACAAGAGGCTCACCACGGTGGTGTCGATGATGAGATCGGCGCGGGTGATCGACGGCGGTGAAGACGGGGACGGGGCGTGACGGCCCGCTAAATCTAGACAAATCTCGAGGAAAATGGAGCTTGGAGGTCGAGCTTCGAGAGGAGAAAGCTTAAGTAGTGTGGCTCGGGCATTCCATCGAACACCTCATGTGCATAGGAGGTGAGCTAGAGCACCACAAAGCCCTCTCCCCCTCGGCCAGAAAAAACAGAGCACTGTGCTCTGCTCTTGCGCGAGGGGGTATATATAGGCACCTCATTGGTCCCGGTTGATGACATGAACCGGGACTAAAGGGAAGCCTTTGGTCCCAGTTCAAGCCACCAACCGGGACCAATTGTGGTGGGCCAGGAGTAAGGCCCATTGGTCCCGGTTCGTCCCACCAACCGGAACCAAAAGGTCCAGACGAACCGGGACCAATGGCCCACGTGGCCCGGCCGGCCCCCTGGGCTCATGAACCGGGACCAATGCCCACATTGGTCCCGGTTCTAGACTGAACCGGGACTAATGGGCTGAGCCGGCCTGGACCATAGCCCTGTTTTCTACTAGTGTTGTTATGACATACTTTTCCTATTTAACCTGTTCTAGTAATCAATTTCAGTTTAGCATTTCGAAACAAGTTTCTGTAGTTAGTAGTAATGTTTCTACAAGATCAGGTTTAGAGAATTGAACCAAATATTGAAAATAGCATTGAAGGGGAAATTATGACGAGGAATAGAAATGGTAAAACACATATTTGAAATGATTATTACATGTTGGTCAACGAAGACAATATGTTAATGAATAAATGCATTTCAGGTTTAAATACAAAGAGATCAATTATTGGTCAACAAAGACAATATGTACCCGTGCACCGGCCTTCCCTTGTTTATAGCACAACCTTGGCTCTATACTTTTGTCCACTTGTTGTATCTCTCGTTCGATTGGTACAAATTGGTCTCGTTGCAATAGTTGAATCTATAAACTAGACCATATAAAATGAGAGAAATTCTATTTGTGATGAGTCGGATCCATGCAACTCTGCTTGGAATAGGAGCCCTCTGGAAACACGGCAAATGTAGCATGGAGGCCGCACGGTGGAGAGTTCACGGTTCGGTGATCAACTACTTACAAATCATGAGGAGGCGGGGAGGCTGCGACTCACCAATAATTCATATTTTGCGACCATTACACATTCGGGTTGGCCTTTGGGCAGAACAAATGCGTGCTCCCAGGGACGACTCATCCCTTGTTGTGGACACTGACTCAGCCCTGCGCTGCACGTATAGTATGGAGCCGCGCTGGACAGTGGGGACATCCCTCGTATCAGCCTACGCCCGGAGAGGCGCTGATGTGTGTACTGCTCTGGCATTGTTCAAGAAGGCCGTGAACATGGACACGATCTCGCGGAATGCCGCGACCCATGCTTTCATTTGGGCTTGCCATCTCGAGCATATAGCAGGTGTACCCAGTGGCGGAGCCACACATAAATCCATCCACACACCCAACACGGATCGATCGATCGGGGCAGTGAAGCTTTACGAAGGCAATTGATTAAGAACCTGACGATGGCCATGGACACCTTGAGGGCAGTCGATCTGGAATCCATGGACGCGGGTGAGGAGGAATCCAACGCAAGTGAGGACTAGATGGCCAGCGACAGCGAGGAGAAGGACTTGCAGTGGCCACTGACTCCTCCTGCCTATGGCTACCCCGACGACGGCGAGTGGCGACCCTTCGTCCTCATCGACCAATTCGCCTACCCCGCCGACCGCCACAACGCCACCACCGCCACCACCACCGCCGAGTTTCCGGCGATGGGTTCCATACTCAAGGGCGCCATCAAGGTCACCTTCTGCCCGGTCGCCCGGCCCCTCGTCTCTTACTTGTGTTTCCACGCCCCCGACATGGACTGCACCATGTTCCCCCTCGAGCCCAAAATCCTAACCACAGATACCAATGGCGGCCTCGTCATCCTAAGAGCTGTCGTCGGTAACCATCCATCCGATTCCGTCTTGCTCAGCAAACGAGAATACTTCGTCTACGACGCCCGCGCCGCCAAGCTCGACCACCTCCCTGTAAAACGTAGGTTTTAGGGGAACTGGCTCAACCCTTAAAGGGGTGGCTTATCGCATATAAATAATGATGACATACAAGTCTAATACCAATAAGGTATGGTTTATACAGTAGGGCTACAATACAAAGTCTAACATGATAGATCCTATGGATCGTGGTAGGCTAGATCTTTCCGGTAACCTACCTTCCTTGGGTGCGGATGAGCTCGATCCAGAGCCGGCCATGGTAATGTAGGGGCCGGTGATTGCAGAGGGATCAAGATGGAAAGGTGGCAGTGGTGCTTCCCGTGAGCACTGCGATTGCCCTAGATCGAAAGGGGATATCGGTGGGGAGTCTGGCGGCGCGGTGAACCTCGTACCATGCGCCCCGACCCTCACCTCTTTATATACCGCAGGTCATAGGGGCCCATCAACCATAGAACGGTTGGGCGCCCCCGATCAGGGCGCGAATAGATCAGGGCCCGATGGGCCGTTGAGCCCACTCGATGGAGAGATCAACCTAACTTTCTCCCCCTTGATCTCAACTTTTACTTTTAATCTTATACTTTCTAGTTTATTTGTTTCATCACATATTGGTACATAGAGCATGTTTCATCGTCACAGCTTAATTGCCGTTAGAATCATACAGCTACAACATACGTTATGATCAGAAGCAAATTTTGTTCCTTTTGGGCCTATCCAGGAATCATAAGGCTTTCCCTTAAACCCATGCCGGCTATGTGTTCCTTGAACACATTGGATGGTAAGCCTTTCGTTAGCGGATCCGCAAGCATATCCTTTGTTCTTATATGCTCGAGACTTATAGTTTGATCCTGGATTTTATCTTTGACAACATAATACCTTATCTCTATTGTTTTGGCAGCATTACTCGACTTGTTGTTGTGAGCATAAAATACTGCGGGTTGGTTGCTGCAGTACATCTTTAGTGGTTTGTGAATACAATCTACCACTTTCAAGTCGGATACAAATTTCTTTAGCCATATCGCCTGCCCCGTGGCTTCGAAGCATGCTATAAATTCTGCATACATCGTGGATGATGCAACTATTGGCTGCTTGGAACTTTTCCACGAAATAGCTCCCCCAGCGAGAGTGAAGACGTATCCTTACGTGGATTTTCTATCATCTCTGTCCCCCGCAAAATCTGCGTCTGAATACCCTTTTATCTCTAGGGAATCACTTCTCCTGTATATTAGCATGTAGTCCTTCGTGCCTTGCGCATAACACAATGCTTTCTTTACCATCTTCCAGTGCTCCATGTCTGGATTCTCTTGATATCTACCGAGTACCCCGATGATAAAAGCTAAGTCAGGGCAAGTGCACACTTGTGCATACTGTAAGCTGCCAACTGCCGAAGCATATGGTACTGCTTTCATTTGATCGATCTCGTACTGGTTTTTGGGACATTGGAATTTCCCAAAACTATCGCCCTTGACTATAGGAGCAGGTGTGGCTTTACTCGCATGCATATTATATTTTTTAAGAACCTTTTCTAAATATGCTTTTTGCGATAGTCCTAAGACTCCATTGTTTCTATCTCGGTGAATTTCTTTGCCCAAAACATATGATGCTTCACCAAGATTTGTTATGTCAAAATTTGAGGATAAGTATTTCTTTGTTTCTTGTAGTAGACTAACATCACTTCTAGCAAGCAGGATATCATCCACATACAAGATTAGGAAAATATATTTCCCATTTTTAAACTTTGCATAAATGCAATTATCCTCAATGTTTTCTTTAAATCCAAAGCATTTAATCGTTTGATTAAACTTTAGATACCACTGCCGAGAGGCTTGTCTTAATCCATAAATGGATTTCTTCAGGCGGCATCCCATATTTTCCTTGCCTTCCATGATAAAACCCTTAGGCTGTTTCATGTAGACATTTTTTTAAGTCACCATTCAGAAATGCCGTCTTAACATCCATTTGATGTAACTCTAAATCAAAATGAGAAACTAATGCCATTATGATTCTGAAGGAATCCTTACATGAGACTGGATAAAATGTCTCATTGTAATCTATCCCTTCTCTTTGTGTAAATCCTTTTGCCACGAGTCGTACTTTATACTTTTCTATATTCCCTTTAGAGTCATACTTAATTTTGTAGACCCATTTACAGCCTACTGTTTTGGCTTCTTTAGGAATTTTCTCTAAGTCCCAAACATCTTTGGAACTCATCAATTTCATCTCGTCTTCCATTGCCTTCATCCACTTTGATGAATGAGGGTTTCTCATGGCTTCTTCATATGAGGTGGGATCTTTTTCCATATGAACCATTTCTATGTTATAAACTTTAAAGTCAGTAGAAATAGCTGACTTTCTTGGTCTTGTAGACCTTCTAAGGGCCTCAGTTTCTGGCACGCTCTGTGCCTCAACTTCTGGCATTTCTTCTAAAATTTGTTGTTGCACATCCCTTTCATGCTCAACAACGGGTTCAGTCGGCTCCTGACGGACAGGTTCCGGGTCTACCCCCATAGTTGTCATGGGTGGAGTTGCAACTGGTAGTGAGAAAAATGGCTCCTGAATCATCGGATTAGGTGCATGAACCCTCTTCTCCTCAAGATCAATTTTCCGAGCTACCAAGCTCCCCCTCATCATTTCGTCCTCGAAGAAGACTGCATGTCTTGTTTCTACAAACTTTGTGTATCTGTCTGGGCAGTAGAAACGAAAACCTTTTGATCTGTCTGGATAGCCAATGAAGTGGCAACTTACTGTTTTGGGATATAACTTTGCAATGTTTGGATTAAACATTTTGGCCTCAGTAGGGCACCCCCACACCCTGAAGTGATGTAGGGAGGGCACCCTTCCTGTCCATAGCTCGTACGGTGTTTTGGGCATCGACTTGCTTGGTACTCTATTGTGAATGTGAATGGCGGTTTTAAGCGCCTCCATCCATAATCCCAATGGTAAGTTGGAATAATTCATCATGCTGCGCACCATATCCATAAGTGTATGGTTGCGCCTTTCAGCTACTCCATTTTGCTGAGGTTCACCCGGCATTGAATACTGGGCAACTATGCCAGTCTCCTATAAGAACTTTGCAAAAGGTCCAGGGACTTGACCATATGGAGTGTGCCGACCGTAGTACTCTCCCCCACGGTCGGACCTTACTATCTTTATTCTTTTATCATGCTGATTTTCAACTTCAGCTTTGAATATTCTAAATTTATCCAATGCTTCAGATCTTTCTTTAATTGGATAAATGTAACCATAGTGAGAGTAATCATCTTTGAATGTTATGAACGAGTCATATCCATCCACACTTTTCACCGGAAATGGTCCACAAATGTCAGTGTGGATGATTTCTAGTGTGCTTGTGCTATGGATTGCACCTTTTTTGATTTGTTTTATATACTTTCCTTTAATGCAATCTACACATTGTTCTAAGTGTGAGAATTCTAACTGTGGAAGAATTTCACTTTTGACTAATCTTTCTATTCTCTCCTTCGAAATATGGCCCAAGCGACAGTGCCATAATTTCGATGAGTCAAATGTTCTCTTTCTTTTCTTTTGTTCTTTATTCGACGCGGAAACATGTTCATTCACATTGCATACAGAATGCACTTTTTCACAAAGTGATAACAAATAAAGCTCATCATGTAGTAAAGCATTACCAACATAAGCATTATTATACCAGATGGCACACTTGCCATGTCCAAAATAACACTCATAATTTTCTTTGTCCAAACATGAAACGCTAATTAAGTTTCTATTACATGAAGGAACATAAAGAACATATCTAAGTAGAAGATTGAATCCATCACCTAACTCCAAGGAGATGTCGCCGACAGCTTCAACTTCCGCTTTTATTCCATTGGCTACTTCAATGCCTCCTTCTCTTCTTAGCGTAGTCCGGGTCGAATGGAATCTCTGTAAACAATTTGCAACATGAACAGTTGCCCCTGAGTCAATCCACCAAGTAGATTTCGAAAACTGTGTGTATAAGGATTCATTAATTAAGGAAACAATGTTGTTACCTTGCTTTGCCATTAAGGACTTCAGCCAAACAGGGCAGTCTTTTTTGTAATGCCCGGTCTGCTTGCAGTGGAGACAAGTGTCTTTGTCCACTGGGAAAGACTGTTGCTGACGTTGATGCTGATAGGGAGCTTTTCCTTGTGGCTTTGAAGGAGAACTTTTGTTCTTTTAATTGTAGTTCTTTTTCTTATGATCCTTCACATAGTTGAGTGTTCCACCATGTGAAGCTTTTAGTCTGTCCTCTTCTTGGACACACATAGCAATTGTCCTTTCTATGTCCCATGTTCCAGGTGACATATTATAGTTCACAACAAAAGTTTCAAACTCCTTTGGCAGTGAAGCCATGACCAGGTGGACCAGGAGCTTTGGTTTGATCTCCACATCCTCATCCATGGGCTTTAACTTTGCTGCCATATTGCTCATCCTCACAATGTACTTTCTTATTCCACCATCTGTGTATTGTTCTGTCACAAGTTGTTTTAACACCTAGGTGGCATATATCTTTGAAGAGCCAGTGAACTGGCTCTTTATCTTTGTCAGCAACTCTGTTGCTGAAGTGCACTCTGCAATGAAGCCCACAATGGTGCTCTAAATTGTATTCTTTATAAAGGCCATGCATTTTTTTTTGCATTGACCCACTTTTGATTGTCTATGATGTAGGACATCTCCAAAGGAGCATAATCCCCCCTCTTTTTATCCCAAGCAGCAGCATCATCAGTAGTCTCTCTTACCGGCTCTGTAGGTCTGACCGGCTGTGGTTCATCCAGAACCCAGCCTAGATCAGCACAAATAAATGCCAGTTCAACTTTCTTCCTCCACTCAGTGTGGTTGTCACCTCTGAGTGTCGGAACTTCTTTTAGGCAACTCATCAAGTGAAAGCCTCCTGAAATCGCAATTTAAGTGACATCAATATAACAATCATATGCATTAATCTAACATTGGTCAAATTAAACATATAATTGTCTATGAAATTAAATCTATATTACCGTTGGGAAAAATATTAGAAATAAATGCACCTTTAAATTTCAATAATAAAACATGATCATGTTATTAATAACGTTGGTCATAAACAATAACATAATCATATTCATTAATAATGCTCTTAAAAAACTTAATACTATATGTTAACTTTTATTTTCTGTGTAAAAGAGCATTAATTATTTATGCAGCGGAAAAATATTCATGAACTTTTAATTCTTTATAGAATCTTTTCCTTAAAAAATTCATGAACTTTATTGTTTTCTTTATAAAAATTCATGAACATTTCTTTTTCTGAAAATTTTCTATTTTGATTTTCAGAAACTTTTTCTGTTTACTTTTCTATTTTCTAAACAAAATTTTCGTTGGAAAAAATTGCACAGAAAAAACTATTGTAAATCTGCCCAAAATATGGACAAAAGCACTGGAAATTTATATACAGAAAACAGCAGCTGAGCCCCTACGTCGGCCTGGCGCGCGAGGCCTGCAGCGAAGGAAAGCGGCCCACGGCCTACTCTCTGAACCGCTCGCAGCCTGCTCAGCGCGCCAACCAACCAGAGCCCAGTGGCCCATCCCAGCGCTAGGGTTTGCGTCATAGCCGTCAGATTGGATCTAACGGCCACGCGTTCGTTGCGGGCGAACAAAACCGACCGAAACGGCAGGGACGAGGGGAAACCATATCCATTTCCTCCCCTCGCGCGCCGCTCGACTCCCTTTGTTCTCCCCGGGCGTTGTTGTCCCGTTCACCGGGCCGCCACGGTACTAGGCCGGCCGCTGGCCACCGGAGACGGGGCTGATAGCCACCGCTCCCTCGAGCTCTCCTCTGTCCCCCCTTTTTCTCTTTGCGTGAGCCTCCTGTGGTAGAGAGAGAGAGGAGCCCGTCTCCGATCTGTGTCCTCGCCCGGTTTGTGATGCAGTGGGGTTGGGGCTCCGCTGGCCGCCGACGACGACAACGCGCCGCCCGAGCACTCTTTTCCCCTTCTTTTCTTTTTACAGTCTCCATCCACCACCTCCCCACAGAGAGAAAGAGAGGCAACTGCCGCACAACGGTGACCTAGATGGACTGAGCGGCTGCGCCCCTGCTGACCCCTTCGTCGGTCGCGCGTTCCCCTTGCGGTGAGCGCACCGCCGTCGAATGGATCGGTGGTGGTGATCTTTGCCCCTGAAAAGGGGTGGTGTTCTTCTTCTCGATGCCTCGTCTTGCCGATGCGCATCGATATCGAGAGGAACGGCGCGGCCTTGCGGCGGCGCTACTTTTTTCGTTTCCTTGAAGGATTCGTTCCTTGCCCTGTCTAGGGTTCTTGGGGGAGGGGGTCTCTATTTCTTTCTCTGTTTTATCTTTTTACCGAAAAACATCTAACCAAGATGGCCTGATACCATTGATAGATCCTATGGATCGTGGTAGGCTAGATCTTTCCACTAACCTACCTTCCTTGGGTGCGGATGGGCTTGATCCAGAGCCGGCCATGCTGATGTAGGGGCCGGTGACCGCAGAGGGATCGAGATGGAGAGGTGGCAGTGGTGCTTCCCGTGAGCACTGCGATTGCCCTAGATCGGAAGGGGATATCGGTGGGGAGTCTGGCGGCACGGTGAACCTCGTACCGTGCGCCCCGGCCCCCACCTCTTTATATATCGCAGGTCACAGGGGCCCACCAACCATAGAACGGTTGGGCGCCCCCGATCAGGGCGCGAATAGATCAGGGCCTAATGGGCCGTTGAGCCCACTCGGTGGAGAGATCAACCTAACATACACCCTCCCTCAATCTCAACTCACTCCTGAAGTATCTAGGAGATTGAGATTGAGCCTACAGACCTCAAACATGGGAGAAGGTAGAGGCTTGGTGAAGATGTCCGCAAGTTGATCTTTCGAAGAGAGAAACATGACTTGTAGTAGCTTATGTGCAACACGTTCCCTCACAAAATGATAGTCAATCTCAATGTGTTTAGTCCGTGCATGGAACACCGGGTTTGACGATAGAAACGTAGCACCGATGTTGTCACACCAAAGGACCGAAGGATGTGGCTGAGCAACTCCTAGCTCTCGAAGTAGGGACTCAATCCGTATAAGTTCAGCAGTTGCATTGGCAACCGACTTGTACTTAGCTTCTGTGCTAGTGCGGGAAACATTGGCTTGCTTGCGTGCACTCCAGGCGATCAGATTAGGACCCAAGAACACAGCATGTCCCCCCGTGGATCACCTATCATCTGGACACCCAGCCCAATCAGCATCAGAGAATGCAGATAGAACTCCGGAGGAACTGGGGCGCAGGTGAAGACCAAAGGAGACAGTGAGACGCACATAACGCAGTATGCGCTTCACAGTAGACCAGTGTACATCAGTGGGAGCATGAAGATACTGGCACACCCTGCTAACCGCAAATGAGAGATCAGTACGTGTGATCGTCAGATACTGTAGGCCACCAACAATACTCCTGTACTCAGTAGCATCCTCAGGAGAGAGAAGAGCACCATCAGCAGCAGAAAGGGCGTCAGTGGAGGACATGGGCGTAGGCGATGGCTTGCACTTGAGCATACCAGCACGAAGCAAGAGATCAAGAGAGTACTTCTTCTGGGTGAGAGCCAAACTGCCACGAGACTGATGCACGACCTCAATACCCAGGAAGAAATGAAGCTGTCCCAAATCCTTGACTGCAAAATCACGACCAAGTGCAGTCACAAGAGCATTAGGAGCCTTCGGGGATGAGCTCACCAGGACAATATCATCCACATACACAAGGAGGTACATGGTCACACTCGGTCGCTGAAACAAGAACAGTGAAGTATCAGCCGTCGAAGGGATGAACTCATGAGTGCGTAGAGCTGAAGCCAGGCGAGCATGCCAGGCACGGGGAGCCTGCTTCAATCCATATATGGCCTTCGTCAGATGACAGAGATGATGAGGCTGAGTGTGATCAACATATCCAGGTGGCTGCCGCATGTAAACCTCTTCTTCAAGCAATCCATGAAGAAAAGCGTTATGCACATCCAGCTGGCGGAGAGACCATCCGTGAGAAACTGCCAGAGACAGAAGAAGTTGAATAGTGGTAGGCTTGACAACTGGGCTGAATGTATCCTCATAGTCCAGGCCCTGACGCTGTTTAAAGCCCTTAGCCACGAGGCGCGCTTTGTAGCGCTCAATGGAACCATCTGCATGTTTCTTCACCTTGAACACCCACTTTGAATCAATGATGTTGACGCGAGACGGAGGGGGAACAAGTGTCCAGGTCTTATTCTTCATAAGAGCATGATATTCTTGTTCCATAGCAGCCCACCAGTGTGGAATACTCATAGCGGCTTGGTAACTGCGTGGTTCGGCGGTTGGATCATCGACAACATGAGCCAGGCAAGCAGCAAGATAGGTGACAGTGCCATCGGTGCGCTCCTTGGGACGAACAATGCCACTGCGGCTGCGAGTGTGTGGACGCCGCGGGGAAGCAAAAACCGGGGCCGGCGGGATGTCCGGAGCAGGTGAGGCTGGTCCAGGGGACACCGGCAAAGAAGAACCAGGTGACGTCGGGCTAGGAGACGGCGGACCAAGCGACAGCAGGCCAGGCGACGTAGGCCCCGGCGGCGTGCGAGCCGCTGCAGACCCGGGCGAAGTAGGCACCAAGGACGCCCGCACGGATGGTGAGGGCGACGATGGAGGGGAGTCCGGGCGAGGTGGTGGCGACGGAGACTGCTCAGAGGAGCCCGTCGCAGGCTCTGGCCTGGTCGCAGTAGCCAGCATGGGCTCCGGCCCACGCACGGTTGGAGACAGGGTGCCCGGTGCGGGGTCGAGGGCGGGAGGCGGTGCATGCACCGGCCGATCGACGTGCACCACTGGCGACGTAGCAGGTCCGTTAGGGAGGAGTTCCAGGCGAGCTCCATGTCCAATTCCTGCACCATGATTAGGTAACAACACAGGCGAATATGCAACATCTTCAAATTGGCCAGGCATAAGAGGAGATGAATGCATAGAAGGTTTTGTGGTGGATGACTGAGGCATGGCAGAAAAGGGGAAGACGGTCTCATCAAAAACAACATCCCGAGATATGTAGACTCGATTGGTTGGGACATGGAGACACTTGTAGCCTTTATGGAGAGAACTATACCCTAAGAACACACACTTTTTGGAGCGAAACTCAAGTTTGCGATCATTATAAGGACGAAGATGAGGCCAACAGGCACACCCGAACACCTTAAAAAAGGTGTAGTCAGGAGTTTCACCTAAGAGAAGCTCAATCGGAGTTTTCATATTAAGAACACGCGTAGGTAATCTGTTAATGAGAAAACACGTGGTAGCAAAAGTATCACTCCAAAAACGAAAGGGTACAGAAGCATGAGCAAGAAGTGTGAGGCCTGTCTCAACTATATGGCGATGTTTGCGCTCAACAGCGCCATTCTACTAATGTGTATGCGGGCATGATAAATGATGAGAGATCCCAAGCTTATTAAAGAAGGTGTTGAGGTTGCGATATTCGCCCCCCCCCCCCCAATCTGATTGAACATGGATAATTTTATGCTTGAGTAGACGTTCAACACGCAATTGAAACTGTATGAATATATCAAACACATCAGATTTGCGCTTAAGAAGATGAAGCAAAGTGAAGCGACTATAGGCATCAACAAAACTGACATAATAGTTGTGACCACTAACAGATGTTTGTGCCGGACCCCACACATCAGAAAACACAATTTCAAGAGGGTTCTTTACTTCTCTAGTAGATGAAACAAAAGGTAGTTGATGGCTCTTGCCTTGTTGATAGGCATCACACACGGACATCTCTTTATTGCTAGACACTAATAGCAGCTCATGACGGTGGATTATGTGGCGAACGATGGGTGTGGCGGGGTGACCAAAGCAAGAGTGCCACTGGGAAGGCGACACACGAACACCGCTGAAGACGCATGGGGCAGATGGATCCTCCAAACGGTACAAGCCTTGGCTCAACTGGCCACTAAGAAGAACGACCCAGGTTGCTCGATCCTTAACAAAAAGATTAAAAGGGTGAAATTCACATAGGACATGCTTATCAAGGGTGAGCTTAGGGACAGATAAAAGATTACGAGTTACCGAGGGTACCCGTAAAACATTACGAAGATGGAGCTGCCTAGAGGGATGACTAGTTAAAAGAGATGCTTGGCCAATATGAGAGATGGGCATACCTACACCATTAGCGGTGTGAACCTGATCGTGCCCATAGTAGGGCTGGTAGATGGAGAGTTTGTTGAGCTCGTTCGTCATGTGATCTGTGGCGCCGGTGTCCATGTACCAGGCTGGATCAACAGGGTAGAACGGTGTGTATCCCTGCTCGACGAGCGGGTCCTTGCCCTTGGCGGCGATGTGGGCAAACAGGGCGGCAGCAGGAGGACTAATGTCTGCCATGGAAAACTGGCGCTCGTTGCCCTTACCGTCGTTGCCGATGCCAAGGAAGCTCCTCTGAAAGCGGCGGTGACACTTGGAGGCGACATGGCGTTCACGACCACATAGCTGGCACACCACCCTAGTGTTAGGGCCCCACCCAGTGTCGATGCAGGGGGCGGGGCTGCCTTGCCAGGTGACGGGGCAGGTGGGCGCTGGCCACGAGAGGCCCAGAAGGCCGCCGGCTGGGCGGTGATGGTGGCGGAGGAACGACGAGCCTCGACGCGTTGCTCGGTGAAGAGGAGGCGTGAGTAGAGCTCGTGAGGAGGCATCGCTGGCTTGGCATTGTGGACGGCCTCGGCGAGATTGTCGTAGTCGGCGTCGAGGCCTTTGATGACGAAGCCGGCGAACTCCTCGTCGCTAAGTGGCCGACCAATAGAGGTGAGCGTGCCCGCCAGCACCTTCATCTTGTTGAAGTAGGTCATACCGGAGAAGTCCAGCTTCTTGATGTCAGCAAGTTCGCTGCGAAGGGCCATCGAGTGGGAGGTAGAGACCTGGGCAAAGGCATGCTCCAGGGTCGTCCAGGCGTCCATGAGGTGGCGGCGAAGAGACAAAGACCAGCGACCCCGTCGCCGAGGGAACCCTGGATGGCAGAGAAGATCGCCTGGTCCTGCTGCACCACATACGGTGTTCCGGGTTGATGGCCGGGCCATGGACGGTAGGGATGACCTGCGGAGGACAAGGTAGCGAACCATCAACAAACCCGGGGAGAGACCGGCTGCGTAGCAGCGGTAGGACCTTGGCGCGCCAAAACAAGTAGTTGTCCGGCGTGAGTCGGATGGCGATCAAGTTGTCGAAGTGGAACGGCCCGGTGGACGTGATTGCCCCAGCAGCAGGGACGATTGGCGGCGGGGCCGCGACAGGATCCACGACCGCGACCGATGCCGCGGGTGGCGGCGCGGGGACGATCGAGATCACGACCGCGGGTGGTGCCGTGAGCGAGGCCGTGGGTGGCTCCGCGGGCAGCGTCTCCCCCGAGATCGCCGGGATGACGGCGAGTGTCGAGGAGGATCCAGAGGAGGCCATCGCGGGTGGTGACGGTGGGATCGGCGCTGAAAACAGGGAGCCGACGGTGGTGCTGCCGAAGAACTGAGGCACTAACGGAGCCAGGGGTGAGGTGGGAGGTTAAGGAGGGCGGCAAGCGTCGCAGAGATAGACCCGGAGCTGGCGGCGCCCGAAGCGCAAGCGGTCATGGCACCGGCGGTGGCAGCCCTAGGGTTTAGGGTCTTGGTGCGGCGGCGGCGGCGGGTGGGGTGGAGGTGGAGGACCTAGGTTAGACTCGATACCATGTAAAACGTAGGTTTTGGGGGAAGTGGCTCAACCCTCAAAGGGGTGGCCTATCACATATATATAATGATGACATACAAGTCCAATACCAATAAGGTACGATTTACACAGTAGGGCTACAATACGAAGTCTAACATGATAGATCCTATGGAACGTGGTAGGCTAGATCTTTCCAGTAACCTACTTTCCTTGGGTGCGGATGAGCTCGATCCAGAGCCGGCCATGGTGATATAGGGGCCGGTGATCGCAGAGGGATCGAGATGGAGAGGTGGCAGTGGTACTTCTCACCTCTGCATGTACCACTCTGATACCAAGAGCTGGAGTAAGAAGCCGGTGGTGCTCAACTCATATCCACACTGTCAGGCAATATCCAAGACACTCACCATCGGAGGAGACAAAGGCACCGTGGCCTGGGTCGATTTAGGGCAGAGCATCATCTTCTGCGACGTCCTTGACGAACAACCCAAGCTCCGTTGCCTAGAGCTCCCAAAGCCCATCATGCCCAAAAACGAAGTGGGGTCTGACGATCCAAGGTATGTTCGGGACATTGTTGTCGTTGGTAACTTCATCAAGTTTCTCGACATGCATGTTCACTTCGATAGTAACTCTAAAACCTCCCATATTTGGAAGGCCGTCACATGGAGCATCAGGATCGGTAGCTTCCCCCATGAGGATTGGACCAGGGATCACCACATAAGATCCACCCGGATACCCCCTCCATCATTGCTGCATCAGCTGATGGTTGATGCTGGCATCAAGGCTGCCCACCCAACCTTGTCGAATCTCCATGTTGGCCTGCCCAACATCAGCCTACAGAATGATGACATTGTTTACTTCCTCGCTAAGATTGACTACCGCGACAGCCACCGCACAGCATGGGTGCTTGGTCTTGACATCAGGAACGAGACTGTTAAGGAAGTGTGCCCGTTTGACAGCAAGAGGACTCTTGGTTTAGGCAGGGGCTACGACGCAAGTAGGATCTCCACATATCTCGAACCTGCTCTAGGTAACTGATTGTACTTCATTTTCACCGTCGGTCAGATACTCCCAATACATGCTAAATTACCATATTAAAACAGATTTTTGTTGGTATTATCATATCACACATATAGATAGTGTAGGGTTTAGGGTGGATAATCTGAATTCATCTCAAATAAGATTTGCTAGGCCATGATACTATTCATCTGAAGAGAGGTCTCGTAGACACTTGTCACTACTCATTTGGGAGGAATCTAATAAGGCTTTAAACACATTATATAGATATAACAATGAGATGGGCCAGGGTTGGTATGCAAGTATGCACGTCAAATGCCAGCTGTGGGGATGCTAACATGCTAGGAATATGTCTATTGCTGCCAAGGTATGTGATGTGGTGAGATCATAGTAAACAGTACAGAGGTTTTGTTTTCGGTCTCCGGAATACATGCATTGGATTCTCCGGCCGTGTGTATGGAATTTTACTCGACATAGATCGTTATGCATGATTATATTTTGTAGTTGCTGCAGAACAAATAACTGGTATATGTACGATAGCCCTATTTACCAAGCACCGTAATCATTGGCTGCCTTTATGTCGCTGTAGACCATGATAACATTTTTGGTGTAGAAAAGGCATCTGTAAGGTTGCGCTAAATATTGACCGGCACTGTTTATTGAAAAAAACGTGGGGGAAAAGCCTGATCTCAGCATCCATTGATGCATGCGGTCTTCGATCGGCATTATTTATTTGCGACTTACACATGTAATGGTTCGAGCCATACAAAGTTATACATTTGTTCGTGTTGACAACAAATGACATGAAAATATAGCCGACCATTGTCATAGGCTCATGGCACATAAGGGAAGATATCAGGTGACACCATGCCTTAAATGCTCCCATGATACGAGCTTCTGGTCCGTCGAATCTCAGATCCAACGGCTCCTAGTAGGTTTTGAAAGGTTGTCATACTTGTTCGCAATTTTTAGACTTCAAAAGGTCTTTTTCGCAAACTGTTGAAAGTCTTCCGGGAGCCGTTGGATAACGGCTCCTAGGAGCTCGTATCATAGGAGCATCTAAGGCTCCGTATCACCTGATACTCTCCCTGGCACATAATGTGTACTTATGTTTGCACTTACATTAAATATATGTTTCTTGCGGGGGCACTTACATTAAATATGTTGCAACATGTATAATGTACGGTATAAAAGCACATCCAGCAGCTTGTAGAAATGGTTGTCTATAAGCGTTTTCAACGACGAGATCAGAAAACGGCCCCCCTGCAGCTCGTCTAAAGCATTGTGTAAATATAGACTTTGCTCAGATTTGCCTCAATGACGTCTACGTCTGGACATTGTGGACAGCCAACCAGTCAGGAGTGGTGCTTCCTGCTACCGTCGGAAGCCGCAAGAGCCGAGAAAGCCGCACACCTAAACCTGATGAAAGAGGGAGAGGAGTGGATCTCACCGAATCTCGCCACCCCCAAGCTGTGGCGCCAAATCCGACCGTTGCAGCCCGTCTGGCGTTGGATCCGGTGGTGGTTGGGGCCACGGAGCAGTGGCGTGGTAGTTGGGCACGGGAGGTAACGTGGTTGATTACAAGTGATGGCATCGTATCTTGGCATGGGCAGCCGTGGCTGGGCTGGCGGGTGTGTGGGTGGAGCATGGGGCGGTCGTGTGGTTGCGCCTGAGAGTTGCGAGCATGGGGCGGTGTGGGTGCCGCTGGGATTTGGAATAAAGGGGCAGCGTGTGGCTGGGTGAGGTAGAGAGTGTCGGGATTTAATCCTTTGCCCTAGCTCACCTCTTCGTCGCTCTCATTCTCTTTCTCTGGCTCACACCGAAGGAAGAATGCCCGCTGCAACGAACGACAATTTTCTTGCGCTTGAATTCAGTCCACACCAAATAAAATGAACCCCACACGACCTTATTCCCTGGGCCTGCGTTGGGCACGATCCCCACGCCTCCACCCAGTTGAGCGCCCGATCCGGCCCACTCTGGCCGCGCCACGACACGCACGCATGCGCCCGGGTTGCAGCAAGCCCGCAACAGATCGGCTTGTTCACCCTGACCAGTTCGCCAACGGCCTACTGCTACTACGACGGTGAGGAGGGGACTCACCGAATTTTGTAGATAGTATCACTGACCAATTTTTCTACTGCTTTCACAAATGAATTTACTCATTGATATTCATACAGCTACTAGTTACTATTGTTGCTATATTTTTTTCGATAAAGGACATTTCATTGAATAGATATATCGAGATGATACAATCGCATCGAAAGAAAGCCCGCGTCTGCATAGCTAGATGCACACAGCCAAAAAAGTCCAGAGTACCCTAAAAGCAAAAAATAATTCGATACAATGCCAATCAAAAACACATGTCCAGCCTAAGGAGTGGCAGATCCTATCCGTATGTCACACCGCCATCCACCTTAGTTTTTGATAACCAAGGTATCCATCCAGTAGGAGACTACACGCAAATCGCCTAGTACCTGCACAAACAATCAAGAACCTTGCAACCAACGTGATAAAGGGGTTGTCAATTGATACGTCTCCAACGAATTTATAATTTTTGATTGCTCCATGCTATATTATCTACTGTTTTGGACTATATTTGGCTTTATTTTCCAGTTTTATATTATTTTTGGGACTAACCTATTAACAGAATTGCTGTTTTTTTTACCTATTTTAGTGTTTCGAAGAAACGGGATATCAAACGGAGTCCAAACAGAATGAAACCTTCGGGAACGTGATATTTTCACCGAACGTGATCCAGAAGACTTGGACCCTACTCCAAGGAGTCAAATAGGCAGTCACGAGGGTAGGGGCGCCCCCCCCTAGGGCGCGCCCCCCTGCCTCGTGGGCCCCTCGGTGCTCCAACGACGTACTTCTTCCTCCTATATATACATACGTACCCCCAAACGATCAGAACAGGAGCCAAAAACCTAATTTCACCGCCGCAACTTTCTGTATCCACGAGATCCCATCTTGGGGCATGTTCCGGAGCTCCGCCGGAGAGGGCCGTCATCACGGAGGGCTTCTACATCATCATAGCCTCTCCGATGAAGTGTGAGTAGTTTACCTCAGACCTTCGGATCCATAGTTAGTAGCTAGATGGCTTCTTCTCTCTTTTTGGATCTCAATACAAAGTTCTCCCCCTCTCTTGTGGAGATCTATTCGATGTAATCTTCTTTTTGCGGTGTGTTTGTTGAGACCAATGAATTATGGGTTTATGATCAAGTCTATCTATGAATAATATTTGAATCTTCTCTGAATTCTTTTATGTATGATTGGTTATCTTTGCAAGTCTCTTCGAATTATCTGTTTGGTTTGGCTAACTAGATTGGTAGTTCTTGCCATGGGAGAAGTGCTTAGCTTTGGGTTTGATCTTGTGGTGTCCTTTCCCAGTGACAGAAGGGGCAGCAAGGCACGTATTGTATCATTGCCATCAAGGATAACAAGATGGGGTTTATTTCATATTGCATGAATCTATCTCTCTACATCATGTCATCTTGCTTAAGGCGTTACTCTGTTTTTAACTTAATACTCTAGATGCATGCTGGATAGCGGTCGATGAGTGGAGTAATAGTAGTAGATGCAGAATCGTTTCGGTCTACTTGTCACGGACGTGATGCCTATATACATGATCATGCCTAGATATTCTCATAACTATGCTCAATTCTGTCAATTGCTCAACAGTAATTTGTTCACCCACCGTAGAATACTTATGCTCTTGAGAGAAGCCACTAGTGAAACCTATGGCCCCGGGTCTATTCTCATCATATTAATCTCCATCACTTTAATCTTGTTTTGCTTTTTACTTTGCCTTTACTTTTTACTTTGCATCTTTATGCCAAAAATACCAAAAATATTATATCTATCAGATCTCACTCTCGTAAGTGACAGTGAAGGGATTGACAGCCCCTAATCGCGTTGGTTGCGAGTAGCTATCGTTTTGTGCAGGTACGAGGGACTTGAGCGTGGCCTCCTACTAGATTGATACCTTAGTTCTCAGAAACCGGGGGAAATACTTACGCTACTTTGCTGCATCATCCATTCCTCTTTGGGGAAAACCAATGCAAGCTCAAGAGGTAGCAAGAAGGATTTTTGGTGCCGTTGCCGGGGAGTCTACGCAAAAAGTCAACATAGCAAGTACCCATCACAATCCCTATCTCGCGCATTACATTATTTGCCATTTGCCTCTCGTTTTCCTCTCCCCCACTTCACCCTTGCCGTTTTATTCGCCCTCTCTCTCTCTCTATCCTCCCTCTCATTTCCGCTTGCCTTTTTGTTTGCTCGTGTGCTAGTTTGCTTGTTTGTCCCGATGACTCAAGATACTACCAAATTGTGTGACTTCACCAATACCAATAATAATGATTTCCTTAGCACTCCGATTGCTCCTCTTGCTAATACTGAATCTTGTGAAATCAATACTGCTTTGTTGAATCTTGTTATGAAAGATCAATTCGTCGGCCTTCCTAGTGAAGATGCCACTACTCATCTGAATAGCTTCGTTGATTTATGTGATATGCAAAAGAAAAAAGATGTCAACAATGATGTCGTTAAATTGAAGCTATTTCCTTTTTCGCTTAGAGATCGTGCTAAAGCTTGGTTTTCATCTTTGCCTAAAAATAGTATTGATTCTTTGAACAAGTGCAAAGATGCTTTTATCTCTAAGTATTTCCCTCCCGCTAAGATCATCTCTCTTAGAAACGATATTATGAACTTTAAGCAACTTGATCATGAACATGTTGCACAAGCTTGGGAGAAAATGAAATTAATGATACGTAATTGCCCTACTCATGGTTTGAATTTGTGGATGATTATATAAAAATGTTATGCCGGATTGAATTTTGCTTCTAGAAATCTTTTAGATTCGGCCGCGGGAGGCACTTTCATGGAAATCACTTTAGGAGATGCTACTAAACTCCTAGATAATATTATGGTTAATTATTTTCAATGGCATACTGAAAGATCTTCTAATAAAAAAGTGCATGCGATAGAAGAAATCAATGTTTTGAGTGGAAAGATGGATGAACTTATGAAATTATTTGCTACTAAGAGTGTTTCTTCTGATCCTAATGATATGCCTTTGTCTACTTTTATTGACAGTAACAATGAATCTATGGATGTGAATTTTGTTGGTAGGAATAATTTTGGTAACAACGCTTATAGAGGGAATTTTAATCCTAGGTCATATCCTAGTAATCCTTCTAATAATTATGGGAATTCCTACAACAACTCTTATGGAAATTATAATAAGATGCCCTCTGAATTTGAGAATAGTGTTAAAGAGTTTATGAATTCACAAAAGAATTTTAATGCTTTGCTTGAAGAGAAATTGCTTAAAGTTGATGATTTGGCTAGGAACGTTGATAGAATTTCTCTTGAGATTGATTCTTTAAAGATTAGATCTATTCCTCCTAAGCATGATATCAATGAGTCTCTCAAAGCCATGAGAATTTCCATTGATGAGTGCAAGGAAAGAACCGCTAGGATGCGTGCTTCCAAAGATGCCTTTATTAAAGCGTGTTCTTCCGATTCCTATGAAAATCAAGATGAAGATCTAAAAGTTATTGATGTGTCCCCTATTAAATCTTTGTTTTGCAATATGAATCTTGATAAAACTGAATATGGTCTTCCTTTACCTAGAAGGCGTTCTAAAAATTCGGAGTATTTAGATCTTTATGATGAAATTGATGAAAGTGGGATTGAAAGAAATAAAAATCTAGATGTTGCTAAACCCACTATAGTGGATTTCAAGGAACTTAATTATGGAAGTTTCTCTTTAATTGATTGTATTTCCTTGTTGCAATCCGTGCTAAATTCTCCACATGCTTATAGTCAAAAGAAAGCCTTCACCGAACATATTGTTGATGCCTTGATACAATCTTATGAAGAAAAACTTGATTTGAAAGTTTCTATTCCTAGAAAACTCTATTATGAGTGGGAACCAACTATTAAAATTAAAGATCATGAGTTTTATGCTTTGTGTGATTTGGGTGCTAGTGTCTCCACTATTCGCAAGACTTTGTGTGATTTGCTAGATTTCCATAATTTTGATGATTGCTCTCTAAACTTGCATCTTGCGGATTCTACTATTAAGAAACCTATGGGAAGGATTAATGATGTTCTTATTGTTTCAAATAGGAATTATGTTCCCGTAGATTTCATTGTTCTTGATATAGATTGCAATCCTTCTTGCCCTATTATTCTTGGTAGACCTTTCCTTAGAACGGTTGGTGCGATTATTGATATGAAGGAAGGGAATATTAGATTTCAATTTCCATTAAAAAAGGGAATGGAACACTTTCCTAGAAAGAAAATAAAATTGCCATATGAAACTATCATGAGAGCCACTTATGGATTGCCTACCAAAGATGGCAATACCTAGATCTATCCTCGCTTTTATGCCTAGCTAGGGGCGTTAAACGATAGCGCTTGTTGGGAGGCAACCCAATTTTATTTTTATTCCTTGCTTTTTGTTCCTGTTTAGTAATAAATAATTTATTTAGCCTCTGTTTTGGTTGTGTTTTTTGTGTTTAATTAGTGTTTGTGCCAAGTAGAACCGTTGGGAAGACTTGGGGAAAGTCTTGTTGAACTTGCTGTAAAAAACAGAAACTTTAGCGCTCAGGAGAACTGCTGTCATTTTTATTTGAGGAGTGATATCTAGTTAATTATTTTTGAATATGATTAATAGATAAATTCCTCACGTCCAGAAATTTATTTTAGAATGTTTGTGGTTCCAGATCTTGTGCTAGATACAGATTACTACAGACTGTTCTGTTTTTGACACTGTTTCTCGTGTGTTGTTTGCTTATTTTGATGAATCTATGGCTAGTAAAATAGTTTATAATCCATAGAGAAGTTGGAATAAAGTAGTTTTAACACCAATATAAATAAATAATGAGTTCATTACAGTACCTTGAAGTGGTCTTTTGTTTTCTTTCGCTAACGGAGCTCACGAGTTTTCTGCTTTAAGTTTTGTGTTGTGAAGTTTTCAAGTTTTGGGTGAATTCTTTTGATGGATTATGGAACAAGGAGTGGCAAGAGCCTAAGCTTGGGGATGCCCATGGCACCCCCAAGATAATCCAAGGACACCAAAATGTCAAAGCTTGGGGATGCCCCGGAAGGCATCCCCTCTTTCGTCCACTTCCATCGGTAATTTACTTGGAGCTATATTTTTATTCACCAACATGATATGTGTTTTGCTTGGAGCGTCTTGTATTACTTTTGTCTTTGTGTTTTAGTATGCCACAATCATTCTTGCTGTACACACCTTATGAGAGAGCCATACATGAATTAAAATTTGATAGAATACTCTGTGTGCTTCACTTATATCTTTTGAGCTATGTAGTTTTGCTCTATGTGCTTCACTTAGATTTATTGAGCTAAGTAATTTTGCTCTATGTGCTTCACTTAGATTTTTTAGAGCACGATGGTGGATTTGTTTTAAAGAAACTATTGATCTCTCATGCTTCACTTAAATTATTTTGAGAGCCTTAATAGCATGGTAATTTGCTTAATAATAACATGCTTGGTATTCAAGATTTGTGAAACTTTCTTTTGAGTGTGTTGAATACTAAGAAAAGTTGGATGCTTGATAATTGTTTTGAAATATGGAGGTAATAATATCAAAGTCATGCTAGTAGAGTAATTCTGAATTTGAGAAGTGCTTGAGTTAAAGTTTGCAAGTCCCGTAGCATGCACGTATGGTAAACGTTATGCAACAAATTTGAAACATGAGGTGTTATTTGATTGTCCTCCTTATGAGTGGCGGTCAGGGACGAGCGATGGTCTTTTCCTACCAATCTATCCCCCTAGGAGCATGCGCGTAATACTTTGGTTTTTGATGGCTTGTAGATTTTTGCAATAAGTATATGAGTTCTTTATGACTAATGTTGAGTCCATGGATTATACGCACTCTCACCCTTCCATCCTTGCTAGCCTCTTCGGTACCGTGCATTGCCCTTTCTCACATTAAGAGTTGGCGCAAACTTCGCCGGTGCATCCAAACCCCGTGATATGATACGCTCTTTCACACATAAACTGTTGGGGAACGCAGTAATTTCAAAAAAATTCCTACGCACACGCAAGATCATGGTCATGCATAGCAACGAGAGGGGAGAGTGTTGTCTACGTACCCAGGCAGACCGACTGCGGAAGCGTTGACGCAATGTAGAGGAAGTATTTGTACGTCTTCCCGATCCGACCAATCCAAGCACCGTTACTCCGACACCTCCGAGTTCTTAGCACACGTACAGCTCGATGACGATCCCCGGACTCCGATCCAGCAAAGTGTCGGGGAAGAGTTCCGTCAGCACGACGGCATGGTGACGATCTTGATGCACTACAGCAGCAGGGCTTCGCCTAAACTCTGCTACAGTATTATCGAGGACTATGGTGGTTGGGGGCGCCGCACACGGCTAAGGAATAGATCACGTGGATCAACTTGTGTTGTCTTTGGGGTGCCCTGCCTCTGTATATAAAGGACTAGAGGGGGGAGGCTGGCCGGCCAAGGGAGGGCGCGCCAGGAGAGTCCTACTCCCTCTGGGAGTAGGATCCCCCCCCCCCCCAATCCTAGTTGGAATAGGATTCCTTGAGGGGGGAAAGAGAGAGGGGGACGGCCACCTCTCCTAGTCCAAATAGGACTAGGGGAAGGGGGAGGCGCACAGCCACCTTGGGCTGCCCCTTTCTCCTTTCCACTAAAGCCCACTAAGGCCCATATAGCTCCCGGGGGGTTCCGGTAACCTCCCGGTACTCCGGTAAAATCCCGATTTCACCCAGAACACTTCCGATATCCAAACATAGGCTTCCAATATATCAATCTTTATGTCTCGACCATTTCGAGACTCCTCGTCATGTCCGTGATCACATCCGGGACTCCGAACAACCTTCGGTACATCAAAATGCATAAACTCATAATAATTGTCATCGTAACGTTAAGCGTGCGGACCCTACGGTTCGAGAATAATGTAGACATGACCGAGACACGTCTCCGGTCAATAACCAATAGCGGGACCTGGATGCCCATATTGGCTCCTACATATTCTACGAAGATCTTTATCGGTCAGACCGCATAACAACATACGTTGTTCCCTTTGTCATCGGTATGTTACTTGCCCGAGATTCGATCGTCGGTATCCAATACCTAGTTCAATCTCATTACCGGCAAGTCTCTTTACTCGTTCCATAATACATCATCTCACAACTAACATATTAGTTGTAATGCTTGCAAGGCTTATGTGATGTGCATTACCGAGAGGGCCCAGAGATACCTCTCCGAAAGTCGGAGTGACAAATCCTAATCTCGAAATACGCCAACCCAACATGTACCATTGGAGACACCTGTAATGCTCCTTTATAATCACCCAGTTACGTTGTGACGTTTGGTAGCACCCAAAGTGTTCCTCCGGCAAACGGGAGTTGCATAATCTCATAGTCATAGGAACATGTATAAGTCATGAAGAAAGCAAATAGCAACATACTAAATGACCGGGTGCTAAGCTAATGGAATGGTTCATGTCAATCAGATTATTCAACTAATGATGTGACCTTGTTAATCAAATAACAACACTTTGTTCATGGTTAGGAAACATAACCATCTTTGATTAATGAGCTAGTCAAGTAGAGGCATACTAGTGACACTAAGTTTGTCTATGTATTCACACATGTATTATGTTTCCGGTTAATACAATTCTAGCATGAATAATAAACATTTATCATGATATAAGGAAATAAATAATAACTTTATTATTGCCTCTAGGGCATATTTCCTTCAGTCTCCCACTTGCACTAGAGTCAATAATCTAGATTACACTGTAATGATTCTAACACCCATGGAGCCTTGGTGCTGATCATGTTTTGCTCATGGAAGAGGCTTAGTCAACGGGTCTGCAATATTCAGATCCGTATGTATCTTGCAAATCTCTATGTCTCCCACCTGGACTATATCCCGGATGGAATTGAAGCGTCTCTTGATGTGCTTGGTCCTCTTGTGAAATCTGGATTCCTTTGCCAAGGTAATTGCACCAGTATTGTCACAAAAGATTTTCATTGGACCCGATGCACTAGGTATGACACCTAGATCGGATATGAACTCCTTCATCCAGACTCCTTCGTTCGCTGCTTTCGAAGCAGCTATGTACTCCGCTTCACATGTAGATCCCGCTACGACGCTTTGTTTAGAACTGCACCAACTGACAGCTCCACCGTTTAATGTAAACACGTATCTGGTTTGCGATTTAGAATCGTCCGGATCAGTGTCAAATCTTGCATCAACGTAACCTTTTACGGTGAGCTCTTTGTCACCTCCATATACGAGAAAAATATCCTTAGTCCTTTTCAGGTATTTCAGGATGTTCTTGACCGCTGTCCAGTGATCCACTCCTGGATTACTTTGGTACCTCCCTGCTAAACTTATAGCAAGGCACACATCAGGTCTGGTACACAGCATTGCATACATGATAGAGCCTATGGCTGAAGCATAGGGAACATCTTTCATTTTTCTCTCTATCTTCTGCAGTGGTCGGGCATTGAGTCTTACTCAACTTCACACCTTGTAACACAGGCAAGAACCCTTTCTTTGCTTGATCCATTTTGAACATCTTCATAACTTTGTCAAGGTATGTGCTTTGTGAAAGTCCAATTAAGCGTCTTAATCTATCTCTATAGATCTTAATGCCTAATATGTAAGCAGCTTCACCGAGGTCTTTCATTGAAAAACTTTTATTCAAGTATCCCTTTATGCTATCCAGAAATTCTATATCATTTCCAATTAGTAATATGTCATCCACATATAATATTAGAAATGCTACAGAGCTCCCACTCACTTTCTTGTAAATACAGGCTTCTCCAAAAGTCTGTATAAAACCAAATGCTTTGATCACACTATCAAAGAGTTTATTCCAACTCTGAGAGGCTTGCACCAGTCCATAAATGGATCGCTGGAGTTTGCACACTTTGTTAGCTCCCTTTGGATCGACAAAACCTTCCGGTTGCATCATATACCACTCTTCTTCCAGAAATCCATTCAGGAATGCAGTTTTGACATCCATCTGCCAAATTTCATAATCATAAAATGCGGCAATCGCTAACATGATTCGGACAGACTTAAGCATCGCTACAGGTGAGAAAGTCTCATCGTAGTCAACCCCTTGAACTTGTCGAAAACCTTTTGCAACAAGTCGCTCTTTGTAGACAGTAACATTACCATCAGCGTCAGTCTTCTTCTTGAAGATCCATTTATTCTCAATTGCTTGCCTATCATCGGGCAAGTCAACCAAAGTCCATACTTTGTTCTCATACATGGATCCCATCTTAGATTTCATGGCTTCAAGCCATTTTGCGGAATCTGGGCTCACCATCGCTTCTTCATAGTTTGTAGGTTCATCGTGATCTAGTAGCATGACTTCCAGAACAGGATTACCGTACCACTCTGGCGCGGATCTTACTCTGGTTGATCTACGAGGTTCAGTAGTATCTTGATCTGAAGTTTCATGATCATTATCATTAGCTTCCTCACTAACTGGTGTAGGTGTCAATGAAACAGTTTTCTGTGATGTACTACTTTCCAGTAAGGGAGCAGGTACAGTTACCTCGTCAAGTTCTACTTTCCTCCCACTCACTTCTTTCGAGAGAAATTCCTTCTCTAGAAAGGATCCATTCTTAGCAACGAATGTCTTGCCTTCGGATCTGTGATAGAAGGTGTACCCAACAGTCTCCTTTGGGTATCCTATGAAGACAGATTTCTCCGATTTGGGTTCGAGCTTATCAGGTTGAAGCTTTTTCACATAAGCATCGCAGCCCCAAACTTTAAGAAACGACAACTTCGGTTTCTTGCCAAACCATAGTTCATAAGGTGTCGTCTCAACGGATTTTGATGGTGCCCTATTTAACGTGAATGCGGCCGTCTCTAAAGCATAACCACAAAACGATAGCGGTAAATCTGTAAGAGACAGCATAGATCGCACCATATCTAGTAAAGTACGATTACGACGTTCGGACACACCATTACGCTGTGTTGTTCCGGGTGGCGTGAGTTGCGAAACTATTACACAGGTTTTCAAATGTACACCAAACTCGTAACTCAAATATTCTCCTCCACGATCAGATCGTAGAAACTTTATTTTCTTGTTACGATGATTTTCAAATTCACTCTGAAATTCTTTGAACTTTTCAAATGTTTCAGACTTATGTTTCATTAAGTAGATATACCCATATCTGCTTAAATCATCTGTGAAGGTGAGAAAATAACGATATCCGCCACGAGCCTCAATATTCATCGGACCACATATATCGGTATGTATGATTTCCAACAAATCTGTTGCTCTCTCCATAGTACCGGAGAACGGTGTTTTAGTCATCTTGTCCATGAGGCATGGTTCGCAAGTACCAAGTGATTCATAATCAAGTGGTTCCAAAAGTCCATCAGTATGGAGTTTCTTCATGCGCTTTACACCGATATGACCTAAACGACAGTGCCACAAATAAGTTGCACTTTCATTATCAACTCTGCATCTTTTGTCTTCAACATTATGAATATGTGTATTACTACTATCGAGATTCAATAAGAATAGACCACTCTTCAGGGGTGCATGACCATAAAAGATATTACTCATATAAATAGAACAACCATTATTCTCTGATTTAAATGAATAACCGTCTCGCATTAAACAAGATCCAGATATAATGTTCATGCTCAACGCTGGCACCAAATAACAATTATTTGGGTCTAATACTAATCCCGAAGGTAGATGTAGAGGTAGCGTGCCGACCGCGATCACATCGACTTTGGAACCGTTTCCCACGCGCATCGTCACCTCGTCATTCGCCAGTGTTCGCTTAATCCGTAGTCCCTGTTTCGAGTTGCAAATATTAGCAACAGAACCAGTATCAAATACCCAGGTGCTACTGCGAGCTCTAGTAAGGTACACATCAATAACATGTATATCACATATACCTTTGTTCACCTTGCCATCCTTCTTATCCGCCAAATACTTGGGGCAGTTCCGCTTCCAGTGACCAGTCTGCTTGCAGTAGAAGCACTCAGTTTCAGGCTTAGGTCCAGACTTGGGTTTCTTCTCTTGAGCAGCAACTTGCTTGCCGTTCTTCTTGAAGTTCCCCTTCTTCTTCCCTTTTCCCTTTTTCTTGAAACTAGTGGTCTTGTTAACCATCAACACTTGATGCTCCTTCTTGATTTCTACATCCGCAGCTTTCAGCATTGCGAAAAGCTCGGGAATAGTCTTGTTCATCCCTTGCATATTATAGTTCATCACGAAGCTCTTGTAGCTTGGTGGCAGTGATTGGAGAATTCTGTCAATGACGCAATCATCTGGAAGATTAACTCCCATCTGAATCAAGTTATTATTATACCCAGACATTTTGAGTATAGGCTCACTGACGTAACTGTTCTCCTCCATCTTGCAGCTATAGAACTTATTGGAGACTTCATATCTCTCAATCTGGGCATTTGCATGAAATATTAACTTCAACTCCTGGAACATCTCATATGTTGCATGACGTTCAAAACGTCGTTGAAGTCCCGATTCTAAGCCATAAAGCATGGCACACTAAACTATCGAGTAGTCATCAGCTTTGCTCTGCCAGACGTTCATAACATCTGGTGTTGCTCCAGCAGCAGGCCTGGCACCCAGCGGTGCTTCCAGGACGTAATTCTTCTGAGCAGCAATGAGGATAATCCTCAAGTTACGGACCCAGTCCGTGTAATTGCTACCATCATCTTTCAACTTTGCTTTCTCAAGGAACGCATTAAAATTCAACGGAACAACAGCACGAGCCATCTATCTACAATCAACATAAACAAGCAAGATACTATCAGGTACTAAGTTCATGATAAGTTTAAGTTCAATTAATCAAATTAAATTAAGAAGTCCCACTTAGATAGACATCCCTCTAATCCTCTAAGTGATCACGTGATCCAAATCAACTAAACCATAACCGATCATCACGTGAGATGGAGTAGTTTTCAATGGTGAACATTGTTATGTTGATCATATCTACTATATGATTCACGCTCGACCTTTTGGTCTCCGTGTTCCGAGGCCATATCTGCATATGCTAGGCTCGTCAAGTTTAACCTGAGTATTCTGCGTGTGCAAAATTGTCTTGCACCCGTTGTAGATGGACGTAGAGCTTATCACACCCGATCATCACGTGGTGTCTGGGCACGACGAACTTTGGCAACGGTGCATACTCAGGGAGAACACTTCTTGGTAATTTAGTGAGAGATCATCTTATAATGCTACCGTCAATCAAAGCAAGATAAGATGCATAAAAAGATAAACATCACATGCAATCAATATAAGTGATATGATATGGCCATCATCATCTTGTGCTTGTGATCTCCATCTCCGAAGCATCGTCATGATCACCATCGTCACCGGCGTGACACCTTGATCTCCATCGTAGCATCGTTGTCGTCTCACCAATCTTATGCTTCCACGACTATCGCTACCGCTTAGTGATAAAGTAAAGCATTACATCGCGATTGCATTGCATACAATAAAGCGACAACCATATGGCTCCTGCCAGTTGCCGATAACTCGGTTACAAAACATGATCATCTCATACAATAAAATTTAGCATCATGCCTTGACCATATCACATCACAACATGCCCTGAAAAAACAAGTTAGACGTCCTCTACTTTGTTGTTGCGAGTTTTACGTGGCTGCTACGGGCTTTAAGCAAGAACCAATCTCACCTATGCATCAAAACCACAACGATAGTTTGTCAAATAGACTCTGTTTTAACCTTCGCAAGGACCGGGCGTAGCCACACTTGGTTCAACTAAAGTTGGAGAGACAGTCGCCCGCAAGCCACCTATGTGCAAAGCACGTCGGGGGAACCGGTCTCGCGTAAGCGTACGCGTAATGTTGGTCCGGGTCGTCTCGTCCAACAATGCCGCCGAACCAAAATATGACATGCTGGTAGGCAGTATGACTTATATCGCCCACAACTCACTTGTGTTCTACTCGTGCATATAACATCAACATAAATAACCTGGCTCGGATGCCACTGTTGGGGAACGCGGTAATTTCAAAAAAATTCCTACGCACACGCAAGATCATGGTGATGCATAGAAACGAGAGGGGAGAGTGTTGTCTACGTACCCACGCAGACCGACTGCGGAAGCGTTGACGCAATGTAGAGGAAGTAGTCGTACGTCTTCCCGATCTGACCAATCCAAGCACCGTTACTCCGGCACCTCCGAGTTCTTAGCACACGTACAGCTTGATGACGATCCCCGGACTCCGATCCAGCAAAGTGTCGGGGAAGAGTTCCGTCAGCACGATGGCGTGGTGACGATCTTGATGCACTACAGCAGCAGGGCTTCGCCTAAACTTCGCCTAACCTCTGGGAGTAGGATCCCCCCCCCCCAATCCTAGTTGGAATAGGATTCCTTGAGGGGGGAAAGAGAGAGAGGGGGCCGGCCACCTCTCCTAGTCCAAATAGGACTAGGGGAAGGGGAGGCGCATAGCCACCTTGGGCTGCCCCTTTCTCCTTTACACTAAAGCCCACTAAGGCCCATATAGCTCCCGGGGGGTTCCGGTAACCTCCCGGTACTCCGGTAAAATCCCGATTTCACCCGGAACACTTCCGATATCCAAACATAGGCTTCCAATATATCAATCTTTATGTCTCGACCATTTCGAGACTCCTCGTCATGTCCGTGATCACATCCGGGACTCCGAACAACCTTCGGTACATCAAAATGCATAAACTCATAATAACTGTCATCGTAACGTTAAGCGTGCGGACCCTACGGTTCGAGAATAATGTAGACATGACCGAGACACGTCTCCGGTCAATAACCAATAGCAGGACATGGATGTCCATATTGGCTCCTACATATTCTACGAAGATCTTTATCGGTCAGACCACATAACAACATACGTTGTTCCCTTTGTCATCGGTATGTTACTTGCCCGAGATTCGATCGTCGGTATCCAATACCTAGTTCAATCTCGTTACCGGCAAGTCTCTTTACTCGTTCCGTAATACATCATCTCACAACTAACATATTAGTTGTAATGCTTGCAAGGCTTATGTGATGTGCATTACCGAGAGGGCCCAGAGATACCTCTTCGACAGTCGGAGTGACAAATCCTAATCTCGAAATACGTCAACCCAACATGTACCTTTCGAGACACCTGTAATGCTCCTTTATAATCACCCAGTTACGTTGTGACGTTTGGTAGCACCCAAAGTGTTCCTCCGGCAAACGGGAGTTGCATAATCTCATAGTCATAGGAACATGTATAAGTCATGAAGAAAGCAATAGCAACATACTAAATGATCGGGTGCTAAGCTAATGGAATGGGTCATGTCAATCAGATCATTCAACTAATGATGTGACCTTGTTAATCAAATAACAACACTTTGTTCATGGTTAGGAAACATAACCATCTTTGATTAACGAGCTAGTCAAGTAGAGGCATACTAGTGACACTAAGTTTGTCTGTGTATTCACACATGTATTATGTTTCCGGTTAATACAATTCTAGCATGAATAATAAACATTTATCATGATATAAGGAAATAAATAATGACTTTATTATTGCCTCTAGGGCATATTTCCTTCATAAACCTCCTTATATCTTCCTCAAAACAGCCACCATACCTACCTATTATGGCATTTCCATAGCCATTCCGAGATATATTGCCATGCAACTTTCCACCATCCAATTTATCATGACACATCCATCATTGTCATATTGCCTAGCATGATCATGTAGTTGACATAGTATTTGTGGCAAAGCCACCGTTCATAATTTTTTCATACTTGTCACTCTTGATTCATTGCATATCCCGGTACACCGCCGGAGGCATCCACATAGAGTCATACTTTGTTCTAGTATCGAGTTGTAATCATTGAGTTGTAATTAAATAAAAGTGTGATGATCATCATTTAATACAGCATTGTCCCAAAAAAGGCCAAAGAAAAAAAGGCCCAAAAAAGGGGGCAATGCTACTATTCCTTTTTCCACACTTGTGCTTCAAAGAAGCACCATGTTCTTCATATAGAGAGTATCTTGAGTTATCACTTCCATATACTAGTGGGAATTTTCATTATTGAACTTGGCTTGTATATTCCAACAATGGGCCTCCTCAAGTGCCCTAGGTATTCGTGAGCAAGCAAGTTGGATGCACACCCACTTAGTTTCTTTTGTTGAGCTTTCATACATTTATAGCTCTAGTGCATCCGTTGCATGGCAATACCTACTCCTTGCATTAACATCAATTGATGGGCATCTCCATAGCCCATTGATTAGCCTCGTTGATATGAGACTTTCTCCTTTTTTGTCTTCTCCACATAACCCCCACCATTATATTCTATTCCACCCATAGTGCTATATCCATGGCTCACGCTCATGTATTGCGTGAAAGTTTATGAGTTTGAAATTATTAAGGTATGAAACAATTACTTGGCTTGTCATCGGGGTTGTGCATGATGAGAGCATTCTTGTGTGACGAAAATGGAGTATGACTAAACTATATGATTTTGTAGGGATGAACTTTCTTTGGCCATGTTTACTTTAATAAAACATAATTGCTTTGTTGGTTTGCTTGAAGTATTATTATTCTTTATGTCAATATGAACTTTTGTCTTGAATCTTCCTAATTTGAATATTCATACCACAATTAAGAAGATTTGCATTGAAATTATGCCAAGTAGCACTCCGCATCAAAAATTCTCTTTTTATCATTTACCTACTCGAGGACGAGCAGGAATTAAGCTTGGGGATGCCTGATACGTCTCCAACGTTTCTATAATTTTGATTGCTCCATCCTATATTATCTACTGTTTTGGACTATATTGGGCTTTATTTTCCACTTTTATATTATTTTTGGGACTAACCTATTAACCGGAGGCCTAGCCCAGAATTGCTTTTTTTGCCTATTTCTGTGTTTCAAAGAAACGGAATATCAAACGGAGTCCAAACGGAATGAAACCTTCGGGAACGTGATTTTCTCACCGAACGTGATCCAGGAGACTTGGACCCTACTCCAAGGAGTCAAAGAGGCGGTC
>NC_041384.1:707808968-707836006 GCF_002162155.2 Triticum dicoccoides
GATCAGAACAGGAGCCAAAAACCTAATTCCACCGCCGCAACTTTATGTATCCACGAGATCCCATCTTGGGGCCTGTTCCGGAGCTCCGCTGGAGAGGGCCGTCATCACGGAGGGCTTCTACATCATCATAGCCTCTCCGATGAAGTGTGAGTAGTTTACCTCAGACCTTCAGGTCCATAGTTAGTAGCTAGATGGCTTCTTCTCTCTTTTTGGATCTCAATACAAAGTTCTCCCCCTCTCTTGTGGAGATCTATTCGATGTAATCTTCTTTTTGCGGTGTGTTTGTTGAGATCGATGAATTGTGGGTTTATGATCAAGTCTATCTATGAATAATATTTGAATCTTCTCTGAATTCTTTTATGTATGATTGGTTATCTTTGCAAGTCTCTTCGAATTATCCGTTTGGTTTGGCCAACTAGATTGGTAGTTCTTGCCATGGGAGAAGTGCTTAGCTTTGGGTTTGATCTTGCGGTGTCCTTTCCCAGTGACAGAAGGGGCATCAAGGCACGTATTGTATCGTTGCCATCGAGGATAACAAGATGGGGTTTATTTCATATTGCATGAATTTATCTCTCTACATCATGTCATCTTGCTTAAGGCGTTACTCTGTTTTTAACTTAATTCTTAATTATTCTAGATGCATGCTGGATAGCGGTCGATGAGTGGAGTAATAGTAGTAGATGTAGAATCGTTTCGGTCTACTTGTCACGGACGTGATGCCTATATACATGATCATGCCTAGATATTCTCATAACTATGCTCAATTCTATCAATTGCTCAACAGTAATTTGTTCACCCACCGTAGAATACTTATGCTCTTGAGAGAAGCCACTAGTGAAACCTATGGCCCCCGGGTCTATTCTCATCATATTAATCTCCATCACTTTAATCTTGTTTTTCTTTTTTCTTTGCCTTTACTTTTTAATTTGCATCTTTATACCAAAAATATTATATCTATCAGATCTCACTCTCGTAAGTGACCGTGAATGGATTGACAGCCCCTAATTGCGTTGGTTGAGAGTAGCTATCGTTTTGTGCAGGTACGATGGACTTGAGCGTGGCCTCCTACTGGATTGATACCTTGGTTCTCAAAAACTGAGGGAAATACTTATGCTACTTTGCTGCATCATCCCTTCCTCTTCGGTGAAAACCAACGCAAGCTCAAGAGGTAGCATCAATCCCTTCACAGCCACTTGCAAAAGTGAGATCTGATAAAGATAATAAGATAAATATTTTTGGTATTTTTGTTGTATAGATTGAAAAGTAAAAACTGCAAAATAAATAGTAAAATGGAATTGTAGATTGGAAACTTATATGATGCAAAGTAGACCCGGGGGCCATAGGTTTCACTAGTGGCTTCTCTCAAGATAGCATATCTTACAGTGGGTGAACAAATTACCGTCGAGCAATTGATAGAAAAGTGCATAGTTATGAGAATATCTAGGCATGACCATGAACATAGGCATCACGTCCATGCAAGTAGACCGAAACGATTCTGCATCTACTACTATTACTCCACACATCGACCGCTATCCAGCATGCATCTAGAGTATTAAGTTCATAAGAACAGACTAACGTATTAGGCAAGATGACATTATGTAGAGGGATAAACTCAAGCAATATGATATAAACCCCATCTTTTTATCCTCGATGGCAACAATACAATACGTGTCGGTTCCCTTTGTGTCACTGGGATTGAGCACTGCAAGACTGAACCCAAAGCTAAGAACTTCTCCCATTGCAAGAAAGATCAATCTAGTAGGCCAAACTAAACCGATAATTCGAAGAGACTTGCAAAGATATTAAATCATGCATATAAGAATTCAGAGAAGAATCAAATATTTTTCATAGATAATCTTGATCATAAACCCACAATTCATCGGATCTCGACAAACACACCGCAAAAAGAATTACATCGAATAGATCTCCAAGAAGATCGAGGAGAACTTTGTATTGAGATCCAAGGAGAGAGAAGAAGCCATCTAGCTAATAACTATGGACCCAAAGGTCTGTGGTAAACTACTAACACATCATCGGAGAGGCTATGGTGTTGATGTAGAAACCCTCCGTTATCGAATCCCCCTTCGGCGGAGCGCCGGAAAAGGCCCCAAGATGGGATCTCACGGGTGCAGAAGGTTGCGGTGGTGGAAAAGTGGTTTCGTGGCTCCCCTGGATGTTTTCAAGGTATAAGAGTATATATATATAGGCGAAAGAAGTAGGTTGGTGGAGCTACGAGGGGCCAACGAGGGTGGGGGCGCGCCTACCCCTCTGGGCGCGCCCTCCTACCTCGTGGCCGCCTCGTTGCTTCCTTGGCATCCACTCCAAGTCTCCTGGATTGTGTTTGTTCCAAAAAAAGATCATCGCGAAGGTTTCATTCCGTTTGATATTCCTTTTCTGTGAAACACTGAAATAGGCAAAAAACAGCAATTTGCACTGGGCCTTCGCTTAATAGGTTAGTCCCAAAAATAATATAAAAAGGTATATTAAAGCCCATTAAACATCCAAAACAGATAATATAATAGCATGGAACAATCAAAAATTATAGATACGTTGGAGACGTATCAAGCACGGCTCTTACTTACAGATCAAAATATGGAATTCTCTGCAGGTTAACTCAACATGTGCGTCATCAGCTTTGTATCATGACAGAGCACCATCCCAAGGTAAAGGAAATCAGTTCACAAAATATTGTTCAAGCATTGATAGATCCTACTAGGTTTCTCAAACTTATTCTAGCAGATTTTTTATGCCATTTGATGGAGCATGAGAGTGCTCAGAGTATTACTATTACTGAGCGGGTGTCCTTAGTTTCATGAAAATAATAAGTGGAATCATTCGCTAGCAAAAACAATAAAATAAGATGAATAATTCCCTTTTAGAAAAGTGGAATTGCTACAAAGACAAAGGTGATGCATGTTAGTCTCCATATTTATTAGCTATTGTTATTCCTCCTATCATATGCTATTATAATTTGCTTTTATGTTGCTTACATGAGAGATGATAATGAATTTGCTTCTTGCTTCAATGCCTATGGCCGATGTTGCTTGGAAGTCAGGTCTGCCATTGAGTGGTGACGGGGATAACTGGCGTTGTTGACAATGTTTGGTGTACGTTCGTAATTTTTTTTGTAACATTGAGTGAATGTATGGAGGTTTGGATTGGTAAAATTGTACAAGTAAAGTTGTGCTATTTTCTTCTTCAGAGACTTATAGATCTATAGATTTGGACTAGGTACTATGTCTGCCATCTGCTGCGATAACTTTATTTTACTTTAGGATTCTTTTGCCAGTCAAGAAATAACAATGTGTAGAGTGGATAATAATTATTTATTCTCCATTTTATTGTGTTACTTTTTCTGTTATGTATGCAGTAAATTTTGGTTTGTGACAGTAGATTGGCATTATTGTTCCATAGATAACACTTCCTCCAAAGTTTTACTAAACATGAGGCACTTATTTTGGGATGAAGGTAGTATAAGTTAGTATATTGTTGGTTGTAATTTCATTCATTTGTCTATTTAGCGGCTAGTTAAAATTAATAACAAATATATTGGGAAAAGAATTCATGCACAATGGCAAACATAAAATGGCGCGGCAAAGAGCACTTTTCCTTCTAGTTGATATGAATCTAGGAAATGGTAGCTATTTATTGAATCATGATACCGATAGGTCAAAGCATATCGAGCCTCGTAGGGTTGGATGGTCTTATATTGATCGAGCCATAAAACAGAGATTACAGTGGCTGGGTAAAAGGCTCAAGGTGCATAAAAGAACTAGAGATAAACTACAAACCCGAACCTTTGTACGATTAGCTCGGTTTACATGATTGTAAGAACCTACACTATAAAATGATGAAAGGGGATCTCTCCATCTAAATTTAACTCCATGTCCTTGATCCAACAATCTAGCTCCAAAAGTTTTGGTTTTCAATGCCTCTCCATTGGACACAAATCATCGACTTCGGTATAGGAATTTTCTTCCAAAGATAGTAAGTGTTTCTATGTTACTTTATTTGCATAGAAATTAATCACCCTTATCTTGTTGAGGCCGGTGGTGATCCTCCTTTTCTATAAAAAAAATACTCACACAATTGTATACATAGATGTATATTAGAAAGAAATCTTGATGCACCTAAACAACGACAAGATAATCTGGTGGATTCCGTACCATCACCTTCAAATGATAGAAGAACATAAGAAACTATTTGTGAGGTCCACAAGGTTCGTCATCTTCAATCATATGATTTTTTTAATCACAAAATATCAGAGAGCAATGGTATCCTGTGAATTTCCATGGAGCTTGAATTGTTGGTTTGTTGTACCGACATCGCAAAAAACATGCACATGGATAATTTTGTTGTGAGATACAATCATATGATATCTCAAACCCTATTAATTTCATTTAAGGGACGCATTGTTGAAAATGCTTACGCAAACTAAAAAATGCATATGAAAGGAGTCAACGTGCCAGACGACAAACAGAGATGAAATTAAGGAATTAAAGTGGCACACGACAAAAAGGAAATGGAAGTAGTCAATGTGACATGGGATAAAGAGAGATAAAATGAGTCAGCACACTACACGCCGAATGGAGAACAAAGGATTCAATGTTACACATGACAAAAGGAGCTGAAATGAGTAAACACACTATGCGACAAATATATATCTTGAGAACCAAAAAGTTAAGATTTGGTGGTCAAATTGGCACTTAACGATCTGTATTTACGGAGATCTAGGGCACCACTTAAGCTCATTCTTACAAAGAAAGTCCAGAATGATACAATTCTCTACAAGAATTACTACTAAATGTGTTGCGTGGTGAATTTGATACTAGGTTGTTCTCCCCCATGTACTTTCTAAAGGGGGAACAGATCAGAGTTTCATGAGCCGACCTATGGTCTTTTCGTTTTAGAAAAAACATGGAGGGAATAATATCCCATGACTTTCAATGAATATATTCGTCTTTGGATGCATCGAGAGTGTGGATTGTCAATATCCTGAATTCTCATGTGAGTTATGAGATACTATTGACTGTGATATGACCTGTAAAATATTTTTTATGAGAATAAAGAAATAATCCAAGGCATACAATCTACATGATAATTTCTTTTATGAAAAGGGGGTCTATGCACCATGCGAAAAATGGAGAAGCAATGTAAAAAATAGAAAATTTCCATTTCCATTGGGTGGGTCATCATCTTCTTCAAAAACAATTTCCTAAAAAGAGAAAACAATTATATCAATGCATCCTGTTGCACTCCATTTAAAACAATGAGCTTAAGTGGTGCCTCTAGGTCTTTCTATATAGAAATCATTGGGTTCCAATCTTGCCCTTCAAATCCAAACTTTTTCATTTTCACGACATACATTAGTCGCATAGTGCATTATCTCCTTTCATCTTCATTTGTCATGTGTAGGGTTGAATCATTTCATTTCCATTTTCACGTGGTGTGCTAACTCCTTTCATCTATCTTCGTCGACTGGTGCTTTGACTCCTTTCTTCCCCTCTCTCATGTGGCCCATTGTGTTCTTTCATCTCCAACTGTCATGTGGCACATTGACTCCTTTCATCTCCATTGGCTAGGTATTTTTAAGCACTTTTTCACAATGATAGTAAGCGCTATCGCATCCCTTAAATCATTTTAATAGGATTTGTCAGATTATATGTTGGCATTTCATAATATAATTATTCATGTGCATGAATAATGCGAGCTCCAGGGAAGTTCATAGGATATCATTACTCTCTAATATTTTGCAAAAAAGAACAAGAAACGGCAGCCATCGCATGCCTACTTCTTCAAGAATGTGTTTTAAGTGGTTGGGAGTTCCACTCGTCTAAATCACACCATATCATTTTGGTCCAACACTTAAAGTTTAAATTAATTTTTTTCATTGCTTCTCTATTTATGCGTGATGCGCTCAGAATCAGTAAGCATTGTCATGTTTCCTTTTGTGATTGCTTCAAACTGATTGCGATAAAGTTTGATTGGATCCTGGACTCCGTGGAGTCTTGGTTTTTGAAAATAGTTGAGGTGTATTTTTGTTGGAAATGATCATATAGATGTTATCTACGGCACCTAGAAATTTCCATGTAACCTGTTTATATATATACGTACACAAAAGGACCAAGATCTACATTTAGAAATAGCAAACAGCACATGCATACAAATCGACATACACGGTAAAGTATATTTTAAGAGAAGCTTACACATATGTAAAATACATCAATTACAAGCCAAACTATTTCAGAATATATTAAAACTTTTAAATAGGATTTTTTATTATTTAAAAATATCTTGGTTCACTGGGCCGGGCCTCCAAATTGCCTAACTCATTCAACGGACCATCTATTAGTTTATATATATAGTGAGACAATGAACATACGCTTTCGGTGCACCGAAACAAATTTCATGAGAATAAAGGTGAGGCATTAATTTGAGATATCACCTGAACATCGCCAAAAGCCTCTTTTGGAATACAGACTATATCATCTAGCTCCAACGTTGGACCACAAAAAGTTGACATTTGACAATGAAATGGAAACAAAAACGGAATTTTTTTTATGGAGGGTAATGAAAATAAAAATGGCAGAAACTACAAACATCCATCGCCTGGACCACAAGAACTCCACTCTTCTATCCCTGTATTTCTTTCTCTCTTCTTTGTAAACGATATATTTCTTTCTTTTGTTGAATACATAGGCCTGACACCTCATAATAAGGATCAAAGCATAAGCAATCATTTGTTTCGAATTTGTGTGTTACTCACTTACTCGCGCCCTTAGGACAAAATGTGCATTCAGTACTCCCTAGTGTGAAACACCCTTGAACTTATTTTCTTGAAGTGTTTCTCTTCAGATAAAATGCCCTTGTCATATTATTTTTCCACAAAGTGATAAGTGGAAAAGGACTTCCACTCCTTGAGTTTAGGCCCTCACATTTTCACGTTGCCATGCAAAGGTAGGTAGGAATCTGACGATTGACACATGAACGCTCTCTCTGGTCCCGGTCAAAGGAAGCAGGAGCAGGAGCCTCTCCTTTTTGTAATTCAAGATCATAACATTTGTGTTCGAACATTAAACATTTGGTGAGAAAAGAACAAAAGCAAAAAAAAACTGCAACACCACCCGTGGTTTTTGCTCGCCTCTCATGGATGGAACCATGGGCCGATGGCACAAGAAGACACGCACATTGACATCGCCAGATCAAATGGCGTAGCTGCAGAAATTAAGGAGTAGAAACTAGCGCATGCACACACGCACTGGGAGAGCAAGACTTCCACTCCTTCCCTTGACCCCTCTACCCCTATAAATAGACGCCCTCCATCCTCCATCCCTTCTCACCACTCCTCTGAAATCCGGATTGTTCAGTAACTTCAGTTGTGTCCTGAGACGAGGAAGCTAATAGAGGTTTTGGGTTGTGTTCTTAGATGGCTGTGAGGTTTGTGTTGACTTGTTTTTTAATCAGTAATTTTCTTGATGGCGTTTGCTTTTCCAGGTGGGAAGAAGTTCGGAAAACATGGCCACGATGGGTGGGGACCGAAGGCAGATGATGGAGGATGCGGCGGATGACAAGTTCCCGGAGGGGTTACGCATCCTCGTCGTCGACGACGACCGCGTCTGCCTCACGGTACTAGAAGCCCTCTTGCACCGTTGCAAGTACCAACGTGAGTCTCTTGATCCCTCCACTCCGCCATAGTCCATTAGAATCTGGGCCTTGTGATCTATTTGTTTCTCGCCAATAATGCTTGCCGCTATGCAGCAACGACGGTGATGGATGCAAAGACGGCGCTGAGGATGCTCATGGCAGGGAAGCAGCAGTTCGACCTCGTCATCACCGACGTGCGCATGCCGGACATGGACGGCTTCAAGCTCCTCGAGCTCATCCGCCTCCAGATGGATCTGCCCGTCATCAGTACTCTCACTGCTCTCAATCCAAAGTCCAATTTTTGTGTTTTGCATCCATGAGCATTGACAATTGTTCTTAACAACGTGCTTTTACTCCTCAATCTTGGAGTTACCCTGAGAGGATATTAATTTCTTTGGGCAGCATGTGAGATCCTATATATTTAGGACGATTTTATGAAACCACGTACACATGCACGGCACCGGCACTCTATTTCTAACCTGGAAGAGTTCTAAAGAACGGGATCCCCATTGAGTCCGAACCAACGGGGTGTCGGGGTCCCATCCAACCATTCATCCGTCCGATCGGATGGCGAGTGGGGTAGGAGAGCGGAGGTGGAGCGACGGATGAGTTAGTAGGGGGCGTATTGTCGGTTTCTAGCCCAAACCAATGGCATCTTATCCAGCCATCCGTCCGATCGGATGGCGAGTGGGGCGGGAGAGCGGAGGTGGAGTGACACATGAGTTAGTAGGGGACATATTGTCGGTTTCTAGCCCAAACCAATGGCATCCTATCCAGCCATCCGTCCGATCGGATGGCGAGTGGGGCGGGAGAGCGGAGGTGGAGCGACACATGAGTTAGTAGGGGACGTATTGTCGGTTTCTAGCCCAAACCAATGGCATCCTATCTAACCATCCATATGATCGGATGGCGAGTGGGGCAGGAGAGCGGAGGTGGAGCGACACATCAGTTAGTAGGGGACGTAGTGTTGGTTTCTAGCGCAAAACAATAGGATCCTATCTAACCATTCATCCATCAGATCGGATGGATGGTGGGAAAGGGGAACAAACGTGGATAGCACGTGATTATGAGATCCCAATTATTGTTTTCAATAATTTGGTTGATACTGTTTAGTAGGCTAGAGACATGCTCACTCTAATGGCTAATTTGTCCTAGTGAGAGTTTGTGTCACTCCAGTGTAACATAGATTACACATCCATGTGTTCGATAGGCGTATTACAATTTAATTTTAGAAAGGAGTAGTTTGGCTTAATGAGAGTCTCTATCACTCCAATGTAACGTAGACCCCACTATCCATGTGTTCGTTGGTTGTATTTATGGACATCTAGAATTTAATTTTATATCATCTCAATTAATTGTAAAATCCTACCAATAAGAACGAAAACTATAATCTATTCATAGTTCATGATATGACCAAGTTATATTTAGTTGTTTCCAAAGCTAATATTAAAATCCGTGTTCTACCAATCACACAAAGTACACAATTGTACCACATATGTTTGCTAGGGTTGCATGAATACTACAATTATACCTATGTTGTATTGGTATTATTAAGATTGAGATTACTACTCATCTTCATTCTCCTTACAGTTTTTTTTGACTGGGAACTGTGGGTCAAGACCCCCACAGCAGATCCAAACTTTATTGAAGAAAACAGATACAACAAGTTGATTACAAGGAGTAACCAGGTTACAAGAAAGAAGAAAAAAGAAAGCCCTACCAAACTAGCTTAAGGGGGGAGGTAAGAAATCCACTTGAGCAGGTCATCCTTGTAAGCAGCTCTGATTCTGTGCTGCATGAGGCTAATATCCTGCCTGAAAGCAAACCTCCATTTATTGAAACTTGCCCTCTCATTTCTGAACACTTTGGCATTTCTGATGATCCAAATATGCCAGCAAGCAATGAATACCACTTCAGAGAAGAAAGGCCTATCAAAATTTCTCCTTGCCTGAGTAACCAGCTCAATCATGGAGGTACCAGCAGACCAATCAATTTGCAGATAATTCCAGACCCTTACACTGAAATTGCAATTGAAGAACAAGTGATCCCTGGTTTCCCTAGCCTGCAAAGGGCATAGCCTACAGTGGACACCATCCTCCATGTGCCAGTGTCTTCTCTGAACCATATCCTTGGTGTTCAACCTGTCCATAACAAGCATCCAAGCAAAGACCTTGATTTTGAGAGTACAGGAGGATTTCCATATCCAACAGAGCAAAGGATTGAAGGACTCAGTCTGAAAGGAGTGTGAGTAAAACATCTTGGGCTTGTAAAACTTGGAAGAGCCCTGCCAGAACCAACAGTCCTTCGAGCTGGGGTCTCTTCTGTGTGAGTCCATTAAATCCTTTATCAGATTTAACTCATCAAAAGCTTGAGCCGATAAGGGAAGATGAAAAAGTTGGTGCAGATCATGGGTATTAAAAGTATCCTTAATTGAGACCCAGGGATCCTTGGCAAAAGAGAAAAGCCTTGGGAATCTTGCCTGCAAACTAGATGTTTCAGAGCCAAGGTCCCAGTTATCAGACCAAAATAGAGCAGTGTCCCCTTCATTGATCTGCACCCAGGAGCAGTCCCTAAAATGCTGCATGACTTTACAAATATCTCTCCACCAGAAGGAGCCACAATCATTTGTTCCCTGGGGCATTCTCTCAAAATAATATGAATCCCAAACTAGGGATACCCAAGGAATTTCTCGTTTGTTCAAGAAATTACTGGCATGCTTGAGGAGGAGAGCCACATTCTGAACCCCCAGATTAAGAATACCAAGACCTCCTTTGTTTTTTGGCCTACATATTAGTTCCCAAGCAGCCAGAGATGGGGCTGGCTCATCTCTATGTTTTCTCCACAAGCACTGTCTTTGAATTCTTTCCAACTGTTTCAGAATACCAGCTGGGAGAGCAAGACTACCCATAAAGAAAACTGGTAAAGAGGATAGAGCAGAGTTTAGAAACTGTAGCCTTTCTCCTTGGTTAAGGAAAGAAGAGCTGGCAGTCATTCTTCTCTCCATACAGTCAACCAGTGGCATGAAGTCTACCATTTTGGGTCTTGTGGTCCCCACAGGTAATCCCAGGTAAGTAAATGGCATTGTACCAATTGTGCAGCCAAAAGCAGTTGCCAAATCCTTCATTACAGCATTGTCAACATTGATTGGAATAATAAAGGACTTTTGATAGTTGACATCCAGACCAGTGGACTGAGAGAACACCTGTAGCATATCTTTCAGAGCCAGTAGTTGAGCCCTGTCTGCAGGGAGGATGATCAAAGTATCATCTGCATACTGGATCACAGGGTAGTCTGTATCATGGCAGGGTATGGGTAAATGCAGAAGTCCCTTCCTGTACATATCATTAATGACTGTTTGTAGCAGGTCAGCAGCTATGACAAATAGCAGGGAAGATACAGGGTCACCCTGTCTAACTCCTTTCTTACAAACAAACTTCCTCCCAGGGACTCCATTGAGCAGAATAGAAGAAGTACCAGTGGTAAGAAGCTGTTTCATCCAGAGAATCCACTTATCATTGAAGCCCTTATATCTAAGAATTTGAAAGATAGCTTCATGCTCAATAGAGTCAAAAGCCTTTTCAAAATCCAATTTGAGGATTACTATTGGCCTTTTTGACTGATGGCATTGATGCAAGTATTCAAAAGTCCAACCCAGACAGTCCTGTATTGTTCTGGTCTTAATGAAACCATATTGGTTCTTATGGATGCACTGCATAATCATTGCTTGAAATCTATTTGCAGCCATTTTGGACAAAAATTTAAGCCCCATACTAGTGAGAGAGATAGGTCTGAAGTCACCCACTTCCTCAGGAGAAAGTTTTTTGGGCACCAGAGTAATAAAAGAACTATTGATGTTTTCTAAGACAGCCACTCCCTCATGAAAAGCCTGAGCTAGCTCATAAAATTCCCCAGAAATAAGGTGCCAGCATTTCTTAAAAAACAAACCATTAAATCCATCAGGACCAGGTGCTTTATCCACAGGCATATGCTTGACCATATTGTCCATTTCCTCCTTCTTAAAAGGCCTAGTGAGCACCTCAAGGCCAGACACTGGAGAGATAAGTGTAGACAAATCAAAACCCATCACAATCCCTCTAGAGGTGCCCATTCTATTCTTAAAACAACTCCAGAGAATTCCAGCCATTTGGGAGTGATCAGAGACTACAGTTCCATCAGGTAGTCTTAAACTAGCTATAGAGTTCCTCCTGTGTCTCTCAGTGGCCATAGCATGGAAGAATTTAGTGTTTTCTCCCCCCACCTTAAAGTACCGGATAGAGCATCGCTTCTTCCAGTACAGAAACTGTAAGTGCAGGAGCTTTTCCAGATGGGTTTTGACAATTCTTCTGAAATTGTTCTCTTGAATAAAGAGAGGCCTCCACTCCTCTAATTCGTCCATAAGGAAGATGACATGATTCCATTTGCTGATCAATAACCTCAATTTGGAAATATTCATTTGCCATCTCTTAAGACACATTCTCAAACATTTAAATTTGTCTGCAATTTTAGCAGTTATGTGTGTTTTCCGAGAGGGCTGCTTCCAAGAAGATTCAACACAGTTCATGAAACCCTCCAGTTCAATCCAATAGTTTTCAAACCTAAAGATATTTGATTTTGGAATGGAAGTCTTGATGGACACTAAACAAGGCACATGATCGGATGCAGTCCGAGCCAGGGGCAGAACTTCAGTCATGGGATAATCGGAAATCCAATCTACAGAAGTAAAAAATCAGTCTAGCTGCTCAAGAAGTGGGGTGTCCTGCATATTGGACCATGTGTAGGATCTGCCTTTGATTGGAAGCTCAAGGAGGCCCAGGTGACCAATAATCTCGTTAAAAATGAACATGTCATTTATGTCCCCCCCAGGTAAGTTTCTGTTATCCACAGATCGGAGGAAATTGAAATCGCCAAGTAGCAACCAGTGCTCATTGATAGGTATGACCAGGTTGTATAACCAATCCGCAAAGTTGTCCCTGGCTACACCCTGACAAGGGCCATAAACAGCCACAAGAGTCCAAGTTTCATTATTTTGCCTGGAAGTAAACTGAACAACCACAGCAAACTGCTTTACTTCAATTACAATGCCACTAAAAACTGTAGAATTCCAGACAACAGTAATACCACCAGAGGCTCCAATTGAAGGAGAACAGACAAAAGAGTCAAATCTTTTAGGGCAGAAAGATTTGATTGTCCTAGAGTCAAAAGAAGCACATTTTGTTTCTTGCAGACAAGCTATTGAACATCGGCTTTCCTCAATTTTCTTCCTAATAGCTCTCTGTCTAGCTTCAGAGTTCAGACCTCTTACATTCCAACACAGAACATTCCAGTTTCTACAAGAATTACTCATTATAGCAAAAGATAAAGACCAGAAACCACATGGAACACAATACCACATGTCTAACCGAGCACAGTCTAGTCTGTCCCAACATTACCAAGCACCAAGGTTCCAGAAGCAGAAAATTGACAAAAAATAAAGATAAAGCAAAGTTAAGGGCTTGCGAAACCCAATATGCCAGGGACACTCTAATCATTATATCAAGGCGAAGCTACAGCAGGTGGGTCCACCATAAGTGCATCCACAGATAGCAGAGCAGCATCAATCTGAAGCTCGCGTCCAACTTCTTGGAGTCTACTGACAGGGATTGCAGGAGGAATTTCATCAGAAGCAGGCTCTTCATACATGTGGGCCGTGAAAGGCTTGGCCTTGGGCTTCTTTCTCTTGGGCTGTAGTGCGAGCTCTTGGAATGTGGGCTTGAAACCATCACGCTGGGCCGAGCTTTTGGTGCAGCGTCGAACTGTGGTGTCGACAATTGGAGTTGGCGCCAGAGTCTTTCGGGGCCTGTGAGCTTTAACCGCAGCAGAAGGGGGAACCTGCACAGGTTGCACATCAACAGGATCAGAAAAAAGTGCCCTGGCAACTGGCCTAGCTGGCTCCTCTTCCCTCCATGTAAGTCGTGGCAGGTCCGAATCGCTGAAAGCCAAATCCCAGCTCCTCTTAGACAGAACAACTGGTGACAAAGGCTGCAGCAGTACTGGCCTGGGCACAGAGAACGCTACAGGAGCTTGCAGAAGGTTCTCAAAAGACCTCCTACAAATCATCTCCGGGGGCAAAGGAGGCCCAAAAGGAATCGTAGGTAGAGCAATCTCCTCCGTGACAGCAGGAGGCTGATACACCACAATAGCCCAATTGTTTGCTGCATCTTCATTGACTACAGGCAACATAGTTGCTTCAGATAGATCATCCTCCACCACAATGACGGGTGGATCTTGGTCAGTAGCAGAGCTTGGTTGGGCAGAGAGATCCACCACCATTGATTCTTGATCTTGAACAGGTTCAGGCTCAGCATTGTCTTGGCCATTTCCCCAATTGTCCTCAGCTACTTCAATGATCACAGGCTCTGGCGGCGGAGGAGGGACTGCATTCCACCCCAAGGCGGGGTAGGCAGGAAGGTTAAACTGAGGTAGCTCAGGGAAAGGAACACCCAGAACTGGATGCGGATTTCCATTGATGGGCATCCAATCTTCATCCTGGGGCATTTGCTCAGCAAAGTTTGCCCCCAAAATGTATAGAGGCGCAGTCCAAGAAACCCGCGCCCCATCATAGGCCGCAAAATCCATGAAGACCACATCACGTGGCACAAGAATATCCTCTGGGAATGAAGCAAAAATCAAAGAGCGAACCAAATAGGGGTCCTCACTGATCCAATGGTGAAATTTGCCAAAAGTATTCACAGCTGCCCTAATGCATTCAGTGTTGCGAAGGTCCAGCGGAATACCAAGAAACATAAGAAGTCCCTGGCGAAAACCCTGAACGCCCCTAAAATTTTCCCCCTCGTCATGCTTCATAAATCGCACAAAACGGTCATTACCCAGCGGCTGAGGCGGAAGTTGCAGCAAAGACGGAGTGTTGCAGCAAAATGTTCATTCTTCTTAAAGTTGTTACTCCTTATGACTATTTACTCTCGAGAATAGCATATAAAGTAGGAGTGTCACTTTTAAGTACATACATCGAGTAGGTTAACCATGGGTAATACCTACAATACTGCATATTTGTCGGCTTTGAACCAGCACATAATTTGTAGTCAAATTACTTTCACAGACAGTGCAACCACACATACTTATTTTCCTGAATCTCTACTATTAATGCCCAAAAATTGTCCGAGATAATTCTTGCCCAATCTCTGCCTCGCCCACAGCTGCATGTAATTAATTAGCTATATAGTTATTTACACATGTCAATTATCTAGACATTAATTTATGGAAAGTATCATCGAGCATTGGACGAGAGGACCATGTTAGTTATGGAGAGTATCATTCTTTGGACGGGAGTATCACATTCATTATAAAAAGTATCATCGAGCACTGGACGGGAGGACCACATTAATTATGGAACTTATCATGTAGAATATGTATGCCTCGGTGGCAAGCACAGACAATTAGCTAGTTGCAATAAAAAGCTATTGACAATGGTGATTAATGTTTAAAAATTAATATGAGTGTGATTACTTAAAATGCTTATAGCGTTACATGGGCCGATAGATGTTACCGAGTATGCTAGAGAAACATGGTTGACTGCCAATAATATTACTTGATCTTCGGGTTCACCAATAGTTAGACATGATGATGTGTTTTCCCTACGCGGAACATGTCCTGATATGGCTTACGCATTGTGTTACCGTTATTGTTTTAGCCATTGTTTCCGTATCTTCCTATTGAATGTGTGAAATTTTTCCAATTTAGTCTGCATAGAAGCAGAATTATAAAATTGAACTTTGAAATGCTTTTTTTGTCTATAGGCACTTTGACCAAAACATATGTACACTTCATAGATTTTTGTGAATTTCTAAATTCTAACTCTAAGTCATTGGTCATATGGCATGCAGTGATATCCGTTGATTGCAACAAGAAGGTTGTGATGAAGGGGATAGATCATGGCGCGTCTGACTTTATGGTGAAGCCAGTGTGTACTCATGAGCTCAAAAACATATGGCAACATGTTCAAAGGTGGAGAAATCCCAAAGCAATAAGCCACATCGGCGATCATGACAGTGATGTCCAGAGAGTTCAACCAGCGACTGCTGACAAGAGTAAGTTATTGGGAAATAAGAGAAATGCTGGAGATGATTCTAACAAGCACAATGAGAGCACATGTATATCCGCCACCCACAGAAAGCCCAGGGTGACATGGACAATTAAGCTGCATAACAAGTTTCTAGAAGCTATCAACCAGATTGGCCTTGATAGTAAGAATTCACATCTTGTGCCTCATTCATCGACAATGCTGACTGCTCCATATTTTCATTATAATTTTTTATTACATAATTGTAGGGGCTGTTCCAAAAAAGGTATTGGAGCTAATGAATGTGGATTGCCTCGGTAGAGAGAATATCGCAAGTCATCTACAGGTTTGTTTTCAACCTTCATGCTTAATTTCTATGTTTTTCTTACTATTATTCGTAGTCTAACATTTTGTCATATTAAGTGCAAGCTTTTATTTTCTGGGGGACATATCAGTCAAAGCTCTAGTAATGCAACTATCATGAAGTGTAATTTTAATTAAATGTGTCCCTTAAAATGCGAGGCTTATCTCATATAATGCATGCCCCATATTTTTATGAGTATTTTTACCCATGCAACATCTTCGGTTCTTTTTGTACTCACATATTTACCGTTATTTTTTCCGATGAGCATCCATCTCATAACTTGTTATTTTGTCTATCTTTTTATTTCAGAAGTATAGATTGCACTTAAAAAGAGTCAACTCAAATCCCTCTGGTGATGTATATGAAAGATGGAACTCATCGTACAACATGAACAACAAGGGCAATTTCATGCATAATCATGAACATGGAAGATGGAGTGCGTCCTCTGGCGACACTGCCTCTTGGAGTACAAACAACTATGGTGCAACGGGTCACTTGGCTCCTCCGATGAACACCCAAAGCAACTTCTACATGGGGTCATACCTCCATGATGGTAGAATGTCGAGGTATGTTGGGAAACAACCGTCGGATGCGATAAGATTCACAGGTTTTGGTGACCCTCCCGTAAGCCTATACAACAACATACCCAATGAGATAATGTTAGATGAATTTCCTTCATTAAATTATAGTAATTCCTGTGCGGACCTCATGTGTGGCAAGCTAATGGAGACAAGCAAAGGCAAAACCCCTTCCAATCATCAAAGTTCATTTGCAAATACAACAGTTGGTGGCGGGAGGTCTCTTGCCGCATCATAGGTGAACTTTCCACAGATCAACCAACTAGAGAGCTATGTCATGTCATCTAGTCGGCTTCCTATGCAAATTGAAAAGGCACCATTCATAAGCAACACCACATCAGTGGGAGGCTTCACTGAGCAGATGGCACCATTTAACATGCCAAGCAACACAAGCTCAGTAGGAACGATGTTGAATGGTAGCTCTGCACTTGATGCAAGTAGAACTTCAACTAAAGATACTCATCTAGTCAACAGTGAAAGAACTACTTCGATGCTTCACAACCTTCAGACAGACGATTTCTTCTCGTTGACTCAGCTGCTTGATGGCGGGGATGGAGGTAGTATTCTTCCTATGCAAGAAGGCGCACTTGATCATCAACCTCTTAATGATCAACTGAATGAAATCAATGCCTTCTCAATCGATGATATACTTTCCAACATGAACCTAGAAGTAAGAATTTTTCTCATTTATATGAATCTATGCGCTAGATATGAATTATTGAGTTGCACATGTGTACTTAAATAACACTTTTCTCTCAATGTAGGATTTCACAGGAGATGACGCTATCGTGGAGGAACCATGATAGTTATGTATGTTGGCATGTCCAACGCATGAGATACTTGGTGAAGAGTATGTTGCTCGAGGGACCTCTTTAAGGCAATAGAGTGCTTTGACAAGTTTGCAAACATAGTGATATGTGTAGCCATTTTCATATACCAGTGGTTCTTTGAGATACACTTCCTCTTGCATAACATTGGGAATTGACATGTTCTGCACAATAAACATAAACACCACCCTTTGGAGACTGTTGTGCGTAATACAAGTCTTATGGTGGAAGCTTTTACAATAGGGTTAGCATCCTGATAATGAAAACATTAATGTTTCTTAAAGCCTGTAGTAGCAAGGCACACTTTATACCTGGGACAAACTTGTTTGTGGCCCATCATGTTTTTACCTCGAGGTTGAGTACTAAGTGTTAGGTGTTACTCTTCATTAGAGCCGTATATTCTTCATCCATAGCTTTTTCTTCAAATTTTCACTAGAAGCCACAACTAAAGACATATAGACATTTTGAAAATGCAGGTATCTTGCCATATTATTGCGCGTCGTCCAAAAGGACCAACAAAGCATCGAAATCATGTCCAAATCATTTTTCAATGCAAAGAGGGAACACTTTGGTCAATGGAAAAGAAATCAGTGAAGCTAGAGGTTTTCTAGGCAAAATTATGATTTTTTTTCTAACGCTAGCCCACATGATCTTCACTAGGATACATGAGAAAAAGATATGGTTAACGTTTTCTCCCTCCCCATGGAGAACGCACAAGCCATTAGAAGGGCCATGTCTCTTATCCACCTGGTCACCAGGAAGCAACCTTCCCAGACAGCCCCCCAAGGAACACTTTTGTTTTATGTGGAAGTAGGATATGCTAAGGGAGGCAGAAGTGCTCTAATACCGATCATTGACAGAGCCGTAAACAAAATGCCCGTAGGCCCTTGAGAACTTCTATGAACCCTTGAATTAAGTGGCATGCTTAGTTCCGACCCTCCCACATATGGTTTCAGACGATGCACTGATCCGTGGGGCCTGATCTGTGTAGGGCTTTCACTAGACGTGAGAGGGGACAGACCATGGTAAATTCATTTTGGTTTGTGTTGGGCTAGGTCATAGTGAGTTGAGTCGATGTCTTTGATGACCTGCAAGTGCAAATGGCTATTGCATTTCATGATAAGTGTTGAATCCCACACGGAGCGAATTGGAAGCCACTACCAACCCTGCAACTATGTTGTTTGTGTAGCTCTATTCGCACCCAAACCATAATTTGGAAATGGTCTATTCTATCTGTTGCTAGGAAACGAGAATAAAAGGAGTTTTAACTAAACTACAAATTAGAACGCGAAAATAAACTAAGTTAGAACATAATGTAAAAAGGGGGGTTTGAAACTGTAGGATTGAATGGAACGAAAGGTGGTGTTTAGGCTTTGGTCTCACTAGTAAAGACTATACCTCAAACATGTGCAGCTTCACATGGTTAAGAAGGTGTAGATCATGCGATGTGGTTTCTCGTCCAAAAGTGAAAGGAACCAGATTAACATTAGGATCTATGTAAGCTTGCTAGGCTCTTTATCTGCTTTTAATAATGGCACACATAGGATGTGTCTGAATGATTTGAGGCACTCTGCTACATGAAACATACATACCCAAAGCGTCCCTCCTCTTTCATGATACAAACATCTTTAGCAAAGCTAATCAATGTCATGCTTAGGCAATCGGCATAAACAATATCTTACGCAGCTTCGATTCACCCCAAACTAGCCACATTATCCAAATTCATACCAATTTTTATGTCACATCATAGGTACTGGTACATTAATCTTCACCTCCCGAGACTAACAATATTCTAAGTTATCTGTCTCCTCTTTTTGTAAAATGATCCACTGCAACTTCTTACTCTGGAAAGATGTGACTAAAATAATTCTAAATTAGTTTAATCTCCTAATTCTTTGTTCCCTTTTTGGGTAGAACTGATCCAGATGGCAGATTGCTTACTGTGGAAAGGAACTAAAGAAAGAACCTGCAGACACAGGTGCCACATATATATTCTCCCCTGCAGACAGAGCCAGCAGCTGCCTTTCCAGAAAGCAATTGTCTTTATCAGATGTGCTGCATCAAATATGGCACAGGAATCACACAACTATGGGGAATGCCCATCTATTAGTGTACGGGTGTATTGCTCCCAGCTAGCAATAGCTTCCTCCATGCCCATGTGCTCAACATAACTGGAGAATACTGCCCAGTGACAACAAATCTTGCCCAAAAAAGGACTGACACAAGCTTTATTAGTGATTAGAAATGTTAGAGAGAGAGAGAGAGAGATCCTGGCAAGCAGGCAGGCTGGAGTTGTAGAGAGAGGACGGTGGTGATTAATGGCTGTCCACTCCAGAGTATTTTTCTAGGCTGGCTTCCAGTGCGGCCACATGCTCCGTGTCTGCCTGCCTGCGCCCAAACACCCAATTATAACCACCCAATTTGTCTGCTCCTCCATTTATCAATCCAAAACTAGTTGTAGCATGCCCGCCTAAACTGCGAATTTTGGCACGCAGTGTACCATCATTGCAGAATTTTCATACCGTTGGATCTTGCTTTTCCTTGGCTCTCAAGTGCGTTGCCGTACAGACAAACCTCTGGTTAGCATCTTCTGCAAAAATGTACAAACATTAGAAAAAGAAACTAGCCACATGGACACCCATGATGGCGCCACGGTGTAGACCAGCATCAACCTGGAAAACTGTGTCAAGTGCCGAAATGCCGGATTCAGAATTGCAGCTGTATGGTCGTTGGCAGAATGTTGCAAAGTTGGCTTATCACAAGATTGACTCGATGCATACTGGATAGCGATGTCAGAACATATTCCCTGAATATGAGATAAGATTAAGTGGCTGATTAACAGGACCACCTACATGAAACAAACAGTTGTTTAAGAAATAAAGGACAGACCCAGTGCATAGAAGCTCCCACACAAGGTGGGGTCTGGGGAGGGATTATAGGAACCTAGTCTTACCCCTGCAAAGTGCAATGCAGAGAGGCTGGTTCGAACCCAGGACCTCTTGGCACAAGTGGGGAGGACTTCAATGACTAGATGAATTTCATAATAAAGTGCCGTAACACTTGTGAAAAGTAATCTAGATGAGGTAATGAAGGGCGTCCAAAAAAATAACATGACATATAAACACTTGAGCTCATTAACATACTTCGTTTCAACTTTTCTTTCTCACAGGCATAAGCTTGTTTGGCTCAGAATAATAACAGAGTAGTATGATACATCACAGCTTGCCCTCCCGTTTATTTTATTTAATTTTCTATTTCTTAAAGGACGAAAACCTTTGGAGTAAAATCTCATTTTGTTTTGCTTATCCCCAGTAACATACTTGCAAAATTAGTTCAAGAGTGATCAATCCACAAACAGCATAACAATTATGTAAATAGGTTCAATCACTTCATTGATTTTCAAGGAAAAGTGTGTAACTGGAAAGTTAAGCCAACTAGTCAGATACCTGCAACGTGCTTGAGCGAGTCTGCATGCCAAAAAATAGTGAAGGGAACGTGCACCTTTGGTGATTTAGTGGAATTTTTTCTTGGACAGCATAGCTTCAATGGTTCCTTTGCCACCCTTTATCCAACAATACTGTGACCATGGGGCTTCATCAATCCTTTATCTTGCAAAATGTCCCTAACCTTGACTGCACCATCCCACATGTCTTGATTTGCATACAGGTTAGAAATTGTCACATAATAACCACTGTTTTCAGGCTCCAGGCAGAGCAAATGCTTTGCGATGGACTCGCCCATCCTGAGTTCAGCATTGTTACTGGAAGAACTTAACAGTGCACCCCAAACTCCATGTGCTTCCTTGGATGGTAAACTCTCCACAAATTTATGTGCTTCCTGCAGCCGACCAGCATGTCCAAGCATGTCTATGATGCATACATGGTGTTCGGCTGTTGGAGTAATCCCAAATTTCTCTGACATAAGGTGGTAATACTCCCATCCTTCATCAGTGAGTCCAGAGTGACTGCAAGCTGACAAAAGAGCAATAAAAGTACTTCTCGTGGCTGTCATCCCAGACTGAATCATCTTGCAGAAAAGTTCTATTGATCACAACCCATGCCCATGAAATCCTAAAGCTGATATCATGGAGTTCCAGCAAGCAACTGATTTTTCAGCAGAGGATTCAAATACTCTGGCAGCAACGTCGAGTCTTCCACACTTACCGTACATATCAACTAGCGATGCTGAAAAAAAATTATTTTGAAGATCAGACCTGACCACATGCCCATGTATGCTCTTTCCATATCTAAGATCCCCTAGTTGTGTGCAAGCACAGATGATACTGACTGTACACATTTCATCAGGCACGAAGTCTTCAATCTTCTGATAGAACTGCAATGCTCTCCAGCCATCGTTATTCTGTGCAAAGCCAGAGATCATACAATTCCAGGAGCACAAATTTATATCTCCGGGACTATAGAAGATTGACTCGGCACTTTCAGTATCTGCAAACCGGAAATACATGGTTAACAGGGCATTCTTCACCCTCAAATTGCATGCAAGCAAGTGCTTCAGTGACATGCAGTGGATGGACTTTCCTAGGGAGTGCAGTTTAAGAGTTCCACATGCTGATAAAACACTAACTAGTGTAATGCTGTCAGGATTTAGTGGCAAAGATGAATGCATGAACCGAAAGGCTTCCAAGGCGTCACCATGTAGTCCATTCTGTACACAGCCTACTATGGCTGTATTCCATGAAATAATATCTGATACCAACATTATTCTTTCCAACAGCGCTAAGGCAGCCAGTGTGTCCCCCCAGCATATGTACATGTGCATCAACGCATTAACAACTGAAACTGCACTCGCAAATCCATACTTCAGGATAACAGAGTGAACTCCTTTGCCAAAGCTAAGGTCTTCTGGACAAGAGCATGAAGATAGAACAGCAAGTATAGTGGTCAAAGTGCACTTTAAACCTTCAGAAAGCAGCTCTTTGAACATAGCTTGACCCTCTACTCCCAGTGAGACAACTCTTGAGTAACCAGAAAGCATTGTGTTCCATGAGATCAGGTCTCTTATAGGCATTGTCCTGAACAGAAGGTTAGCAGTAAATGGGTCATCACATTTCATATAAAAACCAAGTAAGCTGTTCCCTACAGAAGAAGATTCATGGAGAAGGCCATTTCTGACTATGTATCCATGGATTGCTTTCCCTTCACAGAGTAGTCCTTGTTCAGCACAGCCAGAAATTACAGTCACCAAAGTGGCACGATCTGGCTGGTACCCTGATATCATTTCTTGGAAAACAAAGAGGGCTTCGCTGACCTTTTCATTATCCACCAATCCCTTGATCATAGCATTCCATGATACCAAAGTTTTACTCAAAATGCCTGCAAAGACATTCCATGCGTCCTCAGTAAATCCAAGCTCTGAATAAAATGTTATAAGAGAATTCGCCACCGAGCAAGACGCAGTGTCGTCATAACCAAGCTTGACCACATAGCCATGGACGGACCTCCCAAAGGAGAAAAGACCATCTGCGCGAGAAGATGCTGCAAGGACAGAAGACAGGGTGACCTCATCTGCCTGAACCATGAAACGGATCATCTCCCTGAAGTAACAAGCCGAAACTTCAAAAAGTCCATTGAACGTGCTTCCACCTATCATAGAATTCCATGAGGTGGTGTCCCAACACGGCATCCTCCAAAACACAGCCTCCGTAGCGCAGAAACGCCCACACTTCGTGTACATGTCAACGAGAGCATTCTGAAGGTTTAGGTCAGTGTCGAGGCGCCTCTTCACGGCCGCAGCATGGTGCGCCATCCCAAGGTCCATCTCTCTGGCGCGTGACGCCCCCGACAGCATGATGACCAGGGTGGCCGAATCGAACGCCCCGAGCACGCACGCCATCCGCCGGAGCAGAACCATGGCGTCGCCCAGACGGCAGCTCCGTGTCAGAGCATCGAGCGTGGCGTTCCACAGGATCACGTCTGGGTGGGCGGCCTCGTCGAGCAGCGCCAGGGCGGCACACGCGTCGCCCCTCCTCCTGGCGTAGGCCGTGAGGAGCGAGGTGCGCACGGGCGGGTCAAGCACCGCGCCGGACTTGAGGGACGCGCAGTGGAGGGCGGCGACGGCGTCCACCGCGTAGGCCCTGAGCGCGCGCACGATGGAGCTGGCCCGTGTTCCGTGGGGCATTCCGTCGAGCAGGTGGCGGGCGCCGCCCTCGCCCTCGGCGGGCGCATGGTGGAATAGTGCTATTGCTATGTGAAAGCCCGGGTAGGGAATGCGGTCGAGGTTAGCTGTGGCGGGAAGGTGAGATTTACGGCGGCGAGAAACCTGTGAGCTCGGCGTAGCATCCACCGGCGTCCGGCGCGGCGGCTCTCCACGGAGTTCCGAACTGTGTCAACGCAAAGGAAGGAGAGAAAGAATGAGTTGGAAGTTTTCTATCCTTCCGCTCACACATGTTATTTGGATGACGTTTCCTGGGAGGCCAACCCCAGTGCACGTTCTCATCACCGTCGCACGCATCTTGACGCCATGGCATTCTTGTAAAGTAGCATGGCCATTTTATAAATCAACTTGGCATTTTTCATAAAGTAGCATGACATCTTTTATATTTTTCTAATATTCATGGCAATTATACAACTTTTTTGTTTGTGTTTACAGGAAAAATATGTATTTTTTATTCATGGCATTAAAAAAACAGTAAACTAAGCCTCCAGACCATTGCGGGTTTGCCTTATCCCTTCCCCCGCCGAACGATCAGGGAGGGCTGATTCGTTCGCTGGGAGCAGTTCACTCCAGAAAAAAAAAATTGATAGACCCTCCTCGTGGCGACCGTTCCAAGTTATTGGGGTTAGTCTTTTTCAAGTTGTCTGGAAAGGCTTCATTTTTCTAAATGAAGGCTTTAATCCTTTCTCTAAATAAACTTACTATTAAAACTTCTCTTCTCTAGCTTTTAGAGTAGTTTCAGCGCTATGTAATCTCCCAATTGAAAAGTGTATCGCAAATAGTTAGCCCTCTCGTATCATGTGTGATTGTGCAACACATTTCACACGATTTATCCATGCGACCATATGCAGTTTATCGTGCATGCTTGTTCTGTAGCGATCATGAGCGACAAGAAAGATATCACACACGGTTTGCATTCAGGCACAAACCATAACTTCTGTAACATGTGCAGATGTGCGCAATAAGAGGGGCTTAACAACACCATTATGCACCTCTATGTAGTACTGAATGGAAAATAGCTTTTACTATACAAGCTCACAACGGCGGAGCCAGGAAATACACACAAGGGGGGGCCGAACATTGACCACAACTCCAAAATTTAATAAGGTGTACGGAATTTATAAGAATATATAGAAATTCATACTGAGATAGCAAAATATGTAGTATATAACCAACCAAGTGTTCATAACATAGGCATATCTCTATACATCAATAGGTTGGAAGCAAAATGTACAATTAGACGTTGATGAACTAACAGTTATCACTCGAAGTCCACGCGACGGTCCGTTGTATTGAATTCATCAATAATTGCATCAGTTGAGAATCCTACTGCAATCTCTTTCTCGATGTAGATCAACAAGCAATCTCTTAGAAACATGTCTTCCATTTTATTTCGGAGTCTTGTTTTAACAACTTTCATTGCCGAAAATGCACGTTCGGTTGTTGCGGTTGAGACAGGAAAAGTGAGAACAAATCGAATTAACCTGCAAATAAAATCAATTAACACTTGATGTAATGGTCCAAGCAAATAATACAAGAGCGGAAATATTGTATGACATGTCAATCAAATAATAATCCATTGATTTTCCTGTTTTTGCAAGTTGTTGACAAAGATCTCCTACACTTGACAGATTCTAAAACCTTGGATTTGTAGGTACATCAAGCTCATAATGTTGTAGTTGACATCTCAAATTGTTTCTTTCCTGTTATGAAAAGTCAGCGGGGTAGTATTTTGAGGCCAGAGAACATACATCATCAATGTTCAATGAACTAAATGAGTCCTTGGAAAGGGCAGGCTTGAAATGCTAGCCACCGCAATGTATCAATTGTTGCCCTAAGCCTCAGCCTGTTTGCTCTTATATCTTCTGTTGTTTGTCTCTCCATTAGTTGTTCAATATGGCATTGTTGATTCTTCAAATTGTCATAACATTTGGCCGCATAGTTGTGAGCAGAGTTACAACTATTTCCCATATGAGTTAAGAAAGCACAATTCTTTCCATTGTTAACCTTTCTCCAATTCTTGAACCCTTTCACAGTGAACACATCTGATCCAACTTTCCCAAGTGGCTTCTTAGAAAATAGAAAACATAGAAAGCAAAAGACTGCATTTTCTGTAGGTGAGTATTCTAACCAAGGAAATGCCTTGAACCAATGATATTGAAACATGCGTGGGTGGCTTTCTGGACCAGTAGGAGGGTATATTTCCTTTTTAAAGTGATATGCTCCACACTTCACATACGCTTTTCTTGCTTTCTCTTGGTCATTGACAGGACGATCCCAAAGTTGGCAACGCAGCCCTGGGTCTCTTTCCACTACCAGAACACCACTACCATCATTGACCCTATTAATTATAAGTGGAGCCTCTTCTTCTTCCTCCTCCTCAACAGGTTGCTCCTCCTCCCCTCCATCTTCTTCTTTTTCTTCTTCCTGCTCCTCTCCCCCTCCCCCTCCCTCTGCTTCTTCCAAATCAGGACAAGAAACATCTGAAACCAATGCCTCATCAAGTCTAATTTTCTTCTTATAGAAAGAATCCATAGTCTTCATTTTATTTTTAGCCATGAGTATCCTACAGAGATTAATCACGGTTCTAATAAAATACCAGATCCACAAATAGATAATACAAATAAGAAGAACAAAGTGACAGATCTGTGACCTTTTACCTGGATGAGTGCTTCCTGATGTGCTCCAAACGCAGAAAGAGAGAATTAAGGAGCGGTTCTTGGGGAATTTCCTCATCTTTCCTCCTTGGTCTTGGAAGAACAGAGAAGGAGAGACAGCGAGACGCTTCAGGAATGAGAAAGAAAAGAATGTGATGGCTCGTGTGTGTGGCTGGGAGTGAGAACAAAAGTCAACAAAGCAAGGCACTTTCAGTGGGATCTTCTGTGCACAATACTAGCACTCTATTTTGTCAAAATGCACTTTTGGAGAGAGGCATATAGCAAACCACATGGTTCTCTACATAAATAAGCATAGGTATTAAAAAAATCATGCATGTTGGCGGGAGCCGTGGCCCCTGCTGGTCCCCCTAGCTCCGCCGTTGCAAGCTCATATTCCATTCCCAGTTGTCATTATAGAAAGACATGCCAACATAAAAAGAGTCATGGTTTTGTTTTTGCACGACATCCCTGGCTATATGTGGTTTACCTTAATTTTTTTTTTGGCACTAGTCGAATTAATTTTCCAGGTCGTCTCATCTAGATCCAATGGATGGCGTGCCTTCCTCCTCCTCCTCCTGCCATCTTCTTCATGTTGTCGCCCTTGGACGTCTGCCACGGCCTATGTCGATTCATCTAAACCCACCCATCTCCCCTTCCTCTCCGACACTGGTAGCCCCACTCTGCACCTGAATTGTCAAGCCTCTGATTACTCTCCACCGGGTCCTTGGTGGCATTCGC
>NC_041384.1:707836258-707871822 GCF_002162155.2 Triticum dicoccoides
CTTGTTTTGCCCACACGTAGGCATGTGGGTTGATCCTCTAGACACCACACAAAATGTGTGGACAAACCCCTTAACGCTCACACGTGTGGACGTTATCGGCGTCTTTTTTAGTGGTGTTTTCGAAAACACCATAATATATCAGCACAACTGGCGGTCGATCTGGCGAGACAGATTTAATGATGATGCTTCTATCTAACACATAATTTGGATAGTTGATTGGTTGCCAAACAATGTTACGAGAAACCTGAGGCCGTGGTTCGAATCACATTTCACATTTTTTTTTCAATTTAGTGTGAGCCATTCCACTCTCAGAAACAACGTAGTAATTTATTTAACCCTATACTACCGAGCTAAAATTTTGTTCCTATTTAGCCCCATACTACCGAGCTAAAATTTTGTTTCTTTAGAAGGAGAGCCGCGTGATGTCTCATAAGAAATCTTAGCCTACAAGCAAAAAATGACGCTGTGCAATATGATGCCGTTCGGCTTATCATGTACTAGCTCTAATCTTCCCTTTTCCAGTCCCATGCAACACATACTACAAAGATGCCTACACGCCTGACTTGCGTTCCCTGGCAGTTGGCCAGACATACCGGCAAACGGGCTCACACCGACTGACAAATGGGTCCCATATGGTTTACATAGCCCCAATCAACCGTAACCCTCCATTTTCAATTTCTAGTGGGCAGAGGATTTAGGGAGACCACCTAATCCCCGTGCATGGGCCGGCAGATAACCTCAAAACACGCAACCCCTACCCACATAAGCGCTTCCTGGTTGGCCCATTTGCGGAGCGTCCTTGTTTTTTTCTTTTTCTACTTTCTATTTTTCCTTCTTACTTTTTTTTTCTTCTTGAAAAAATGATTGGATTTAAAAAAGTTCTGAATTTCAAACAATAATCATGAATTCAAAATATCTTCATTAATTTAAAAAATGTGTACATAATACAAAACATGATCCGGATTTCCAAAAAGTGCACGTATTTGATAAATGTTCCCGGATTTTTTTTAAAATCAACTATTTGAAATAATGTCCAAGTATTACAAACAAAATCCAAAACAATTTAACCAATTTTTCTAACTTAAAATAAATGCTCATGAATTTGACATATAATTCCAGAAATTCAAAAAATGTTCATGTATTTCAGAAAATATTCCCGTATTACAAAACGTGCTCAGAATTTATTTATTTTCTAATATTTCGAAAACTGTTCATGAATTTAGTTTTTTGTTGCAACTCAAAAATATTTATATTTTTAAAATAGTTCATAGATTTGAACAAAATATTAGTGAGTTCGAAATTTGTTTGTGAAATTAAAAATTGTTCATGATTTTAGAGAATTCCAAGAAGATTGAAAACTATTCACGATGTACAAAAATGTTCCCGACTTTTAGAATAATATTCATGGATTTGGTAAAGTTCACGAGTTTGGAAAAAAGTTTGTGGACTGAAATCACAAGAATAAAAAAATACAAAAATACTGGAAGAAAAACTATAGAAAGAAGAAAAAGTCGGTTCTGGGGAGACAGAAGTCCTCTAAATGGGGCGGGCCATATCACGTCGTTTTGTTCCCAGCAGGTATGCGCGATATAGGATCCAGCGGATTGAGAGATGCCCTAAGAATTCTTAGTGGGCTGTTGGATGGGATATAGTTTTCGAGAATGCGATATAGTTTTTAGTTTTTATTTTATTTTTTTTACCTTTTCCCTTTTTCCAGATTTAATTATTTTGTTTTCTATAATCTTCAGGAATTGCAAATATTACTTCAAAATTTTGAAAAAATGATTTAAAAAATCTATTTTATGGAAAATATTTAGAATTTCAAAAGTTCCTGCTTACAATTTTTTTTCTTAATTTCAGGAATATTTATGTGTTTTCCAAAAATGTTTAGGAATTTCGGAAAATATATTTTTTCAAAAACATTTCATGCTTTTTTCCACATACTCCAGAAATATCAAAACGGGAATTTCACAAAATGTCCGTGGTTCACAAAATTTCTTCAGAATTAAAAAATAAATCCTGTTTTCAAATTTCGTTCACAAAATTCAAAATATCTTTTATTGTGGAATTTCAAAAGGTCTTCTCATTTTTCAAAAATTATTCAAAATTTAAAATAAGACAAAAAAAACTGACATGCTACGAACTGCACAATGAACTCGGCTGTTACAATAATGGACCACGCTACAGTGGCAAAGACCATGCTACACTATAGAAACCAACCGTGCTACCGTGAAAAACCTCCACTACAGTACCGCGTGTTGCGCCTAGTAATGGGCCTGCCGAGTCAGGCACCACTGTGTGCGTCACTCCTCTATTTGCCGCAAAATGCGGCAAATAGTATATCCTGGTTTGAGTACAGAGGTGATTTGCAAAAGGACCCTCAAAGATCCAAGCATCAAAAAAGCCAAAATAGCATTTCCCTTCAAGATTGTCCCTAGTGTTTTCCTGAAACACCTTGTTACATCTTCGAAGTGTTTTTTGGCGTTTTCAAAGACGATTTTTAGTCCCTTCATATCTTACTGCTTCCTAATTCACACAGTGTTGTAGTGGAGCCACCGACAAGAAGTGACGGTAACCGTGATTACTCAATGCATGGGAGGTTGTAGCCAGATTAGATCTGCATGATCCCACTACATAAGTCAAATCTCAACTTGAAGACTGAGCATTTTCCAGAATAAACTATCTTGACTTGTAGATCGAGAATTCTCGAGAAGGAATGTTAGTGCCATAGTTACCTACACATGTGAAATGTTGGGAAGATAGTAGGATACCTATTAGAAATAGTGAAATGTTTGGAGTAGATCTCACTACAAAAAAATTAAGATCGGTATAGGCTAGGTGATAAGACGAAGGAAAGACGTTACGGTCTAGAACCTGCCAGCCGAGTGCCCGAAAAGTACCCACAAACTTAATAACGTGAAAATAACCCAACCTCACATTTGCTGGTTAATGCAATGGCAATATAGAACACCAGACAGTATTAAACGTCGACAACTTAGTTGTATGAGCACTATGTTGCTGTACACGAAATTTTTTTATTAAGAGATTTGTATTAACATTTTTGTTTTATGTTTTATGTGGTTCCATTGTCCAAATTTTAAAGATTTTGCATGATGCTATTGATGTCAATGGAAGTTCTTTCATATAAAGTTTAAACACATACTCTGTTTTTGTCGGTTTGAGAGGATATTGTATAACTGGAGGGTGTCATCGATGGATCATCATGATGATCACTGGTGCGATTAAGCGTGCTAATCCCTCAAGTCTCTTCTTTGTAAAAATACCCAGAGTATTACTTACATGGTTGCACTATCATGTGTTGCGCCACACTCTGATGTGACATTTTGTGTAGTTGGGTTCTGTAAGGATTTTCCATTTTGGTTATCAATAAACTGGTGCTTTCCTTTGTTTTCTTTTTTGTTTTGGTTTCTCACTTTGGTTAAGAAGCTAGTTACATCAACCCGTGAAGCCGACGGTCGTCTAATTACAATAAGGCCAAAATTCCTCCCAATCCCTATCATAGAAAGGACGGCAAGCCACCAGTACTCATCTCGCCCTTTGGACTCCTGCCTAGAGAAGACATAAGTCTCTAAGGACACTCATAATAACACTGGAGGATATGTGGCACCTAACCGGTTCTTTTTTTGCGGGTTGTCCTTTTTTCAGTTAATCTGTAAAAGTAGATCACAAAATTGAAAAGCGGTCATCATTTTTCTTTTCTTGTGCAACATATGTCTTGTCCTTTTTTTTGTAAAGGAGCATAAAACCTTCGGTTAACATGTAATAGGAAGAGCTCCCAATTTGATGTCTCGACTAGCTCTTGAGAATGCACTATTGTGAAGGCTGAGTGTACTTAAAACCAACTTGGTACTAATATATTGTCCCTTATCAAGAAAAATAACACACCCACCTACCTTTTGTCAGTGTCACCCTTATTATATACCCCGTTGGATGCATGTTTCCTTTCCATCCTTGCATGCACTTCTTATATTCCCTCGCCTACTTAGTCCCCTTTACCAGACCTAAAATTGATTATATATCTTTAACTTTTAACCAGAATAATACTCAATGCAGAACAGAAACAATCATTAGAGATATTTATAATACTATAGCGAAAAAGGCTTTCGCCCCGCTTTATAGATAAAGCAAACCGCCACAAAGCACCCATACAATGAGAAGTTCACAACGCACACACCCAAGTCTCACGACAAGTACACAAGGTTCTGCTGAGGGCACAACTCAACAAGCCCAAAGATACAAAGAAAAAAAAAGGCCGATCGCGGCCAGAAACAAGTCGGGCTCCTAATCCGGCTCGGGGGGAGGAGGAGGAGGCGGCGGCGACAGACGGACAGCCATCGAGTGGATGTCGGCGATGAAGGCGGAGATGGCGTCCCGGTCCTGGGGGCGGCTACGCAGCCGCCAAAGCTGCAAGTAACCAGACAATTTGAAGAGGGAGCACATGCTTCCATTTATATAGTAGCTGGTGGATTGCACCTCAAGATCTTGGTTCTCACGCAGGTGGTTGCGAGCTATCTTGTGGACATGAGTTACACATGGGCTTGGGCCCCGTGTTTGGACCAAGATAAGCATTGTCATTTTAATAAACAAAGCAGGTCCGCTAAAAATGAACAAATGAGGTGAATTAGTGATTCTAAAAAAAGGTGAATTACTTCTTCTAATCACAGCCACTAGTTTGCTTTAGTTTTCATGCTTTTCATGCCAAAAAACTCTTGGAAAACTTATATAGAAGAACTTCTTGCAAATAAACTCTACCTATTTAATCTATCATGTGTTGTGCCACACGCACACACTCGGTTGGCACATGTTGTGTGCTTGATGACACATTAGGTGTAGCTCTGTTATGTTAAGGATTTTTCATTTTGGTGATCAACAAAATTTGTGCTTTCCCCTTATTGTTTCTTTTCGTTCAGTAGGAAATGAGAAGTTAGCATGTCCAATCCACATAGGGGTATGCTCTAACAGAACATTTGATACTTCTTCGTTAGCATGTGTAATCAGTATAGGTTCATGTTGTCCCAGGACTTTTGATACTTTCTTTTAAGAGTACAAGGCAGATGTATATGATCCAGACTGCAAGTATACTTATTCTTCTTACCTCACCTATGCCATTATGGGGATATCTCTTATATAATTTAACTGGGCGTGGAGAACATTGAAATATAGTACACCTATATTCTGACTTGATTGGAGTGCACCAATGGGTGTTAAGACTCGAGATATTCCTTTTCCTACTAGAGGATATAGTCTTAATTTAGGTTTAATGGGTAGCTATTGCATCCCCCAACCTTACCTTTGGTTCAATATGACCCTCAATTATATAGAAGGCACCCTATTGCGGTTGCAGTCTTCTACCTCATGCCTCATACACGCGTTAACTTTTCGTGCCCGTACAGAGTTGAGCATCCCTATAGAACAGTGGCTACTAGGAGCAATTATACGTGCACAACATCATATTGGGGATGAGAGGGATCAAGAAGCGGCTACCCTGCACTTGTCAATGGTGCAATGCAGTTCCAACTCCTCAAGCTTTTTGGTTGCAGAAGATAAGTGGTCCACGTACTTGTGTTGTCAGGGTGGTTGGGAGGCAGTCAAGCTGCCCACACATAAACCACAAAGTAGAAAGCTCTAGGGAGGCTGAGTTTCTTTGATAGAGAAACCATCTCTAGGCAGAGTGTTGTTGATCAGACAAGGAGTGATGAGATTTTGGTTGAACACACTTAAAAATTATATACGAAAATACACAAATATAGGTTGTGCTTCTTCTTTCTATTTTAAGATCTAGGAAGAAATTTGTGTGTACAATTGCATAGCTCTGTGCTTATTATGTGATTATTTTTTGAATAAAGGAAAAGACTACTAGGAGGTACTGAATCCTAATGAAGGGTACATTTTTGGACAAATGGTTTTGATTTTAGTGACTACTCCCTCTGTTTTTAAATATTTGTCTTTCTAGAGACTTCAACAGTGAGTACTTACGGAGCAAAATGAATGAATTTACACTCTAAAATATGTCTATATACATCTGTATGTGGTATTCCATTTGAAATCTCTAAAAAGACAAATATTTAGAAATGGAGGGAGTACAAAATTAGTTTTTTTTCTTGAAAACACTAGACATTACCGTGTAAACCATATAGAAAGTATATCATGTTTCAATTTCGACATCAAAACACACCTTAAATTAATCCCATCTTTTAGGTAAACAAGCAAGAAATTGTCAGAGAGACTGTTCACGCGGAGATAAACTTAAAACCAAACAAAAGTAGGAGAAAAAAAAATGACCTCCAATCAGCAAGGGGCTGGTTATGGACTTCATCAGCCTATGGCACAAGCTACAGTGAGGTTGAATTCTGCCTAACTTCCTAACGTAAGCGCAAGCTAGTGCTAGAGAATCCGCTGCACTTGAGCTCTTGTACTTTTTTGTTCATATCTGTTGAGCAACGATGACGACCCGCATCATGGGCTAGTGTTACAGTTGTTTTTGTCATCAGCTAACATTATGTTTGCGGACTCAGATCATGATTGTTTTTTGGTCTAGTAGCACTTGCAGGCCTTCTCATTCGAACTCTGCTTGGTATGCGTCCGCTCTCTACATTTTTTTTTAGAAAGGGAGGATGTACCCCCGGCCTCTGCATCTGGACGATGCATGCAGCCATATTATTAATTATTCATAGAAACCATACAAGGTGATACATCAATAAGCCTAAAACCACCATCTTGGCAACACCGTTGCTACTCCTATCCCCTTGATGAAGGCGTGCCGAATGTTCGGGCCTAATACCAAACAGACATCGCACCAAAGCCTAACATCTAAAGCCGGGTGTCCCATCCAAGTCACTACCTGGATTGGGTCCCACACCGGTCTGACACACTCTCAGTGAGCACCGCACGCTGCAAGGGCCGTCACCTCCATCATCCCTCGGTCCATCTTCAGAGCATAGTTGATGCACCAACCTTGCCAGGCCTCTCTGCCATCAACGCCACCATGACGCCAGACAGCTTCCTCCTCCTGCGCGAGTCCATCTCCGCGCATCAGACACCGAGTCTCCACAGCGCCACACCGTCGAGAACCGCCACCATCAATGTGGAAGATGAAGCACCGCTCCACCAAAGACGCCGTCCTCCGGTCCCACGAGCCCGTGTGCATCTCCAAGAATGATGCCCCCAAGGGGGAAACGACACCATAGAGCCGTCGTCATCCGATCTACTGATCTAGGGTTTCCCCCGGAGATAGTAGAGAGTGGTCTTGAACTTCTCCACGGCGATGCCTTCAGAAAGGAAACGACGCAGACAGCGTCGCCGTCGCCGGCCTTGGCCATAGCCAAAAGCAGGTTTTCACCCAGATCTGATCGAAGACCTCCATCTCTCGTGCACGGGCCGCCGCCATCCCTGCTAGGATCTCAACGAAGACTCCAAGGAGTGGATCGGCGCCGCGGCGTCGTCATCGTTGTGGCCGCCGTCACCGGCCAAGGGTCTCCCCCGATCCCAAGAGCCCCACCATCCAGTCACTGCCCACCACCCAGATCCGGCGAGCAAGGCCACACCGAAGCCCAGATCGAGCGGGATAAGGTGAAGGAAATGAAGCTAGCGCAGGTCGATCCAGATCTGGCGGCCGGCCGACGGATCACGGCCGCCATGAGATCCCACCACCAGGTCCTCGCCTCCCACGCGCCGGCAAGATGAGCAGCTTCAGGAGTGGTTGTCGATCAGAGGCGCCGTGACCGCTGCACCGGCCACCGCCACGGAGGCCGCACGTCCATTACCAAGGCCGCGAGAGGAAGATCCCGCCGCCACTGGCCGCCGGCAGGCTTTGCCCGGCGACGTAAGCCAGCGGCGGCGAGGGGGAGACGCCAAGAAGGAAGCGCCGGCGGCGGAGATTAGTTTCCGCCCGTGCCGCCCGTGAGGAGCGACGCGGGCGTTTTTTTTCTGAAGGAACGTCCGCTCTCTACATATACACGTATCGTGTGATGTTGTTCACACTTTTTTGCAAGGAATTTAAAGTTCCAACGGGCTTGAAGATTTTGTAGAGACTAATCCGAGGACTACGTTCTGATGTGATTATAGTCATAAAATTTATCATAAAAGTATAAAACATAGTCAACACACCATCCCAACACACACTCACACATCGTCTACTCAACACTAGAGTTTTTGAATTTTTGTATTTGTGAAAGTGACCACATTAAACTACAATATCGACATAACCGTTGTCTACCACCAAAAGAATAATCCACTCCAGTAGCTGCACAAGACATCAAATTTAGGATCACATGAGTATCAAAATTAGGCTTACACAAGGCATCAAAACGTACGGGCGTCCTCATGGCATCGGGTACTACCACCTTACGAGCCACCCAACTGATGGTTGGTTCTTTTATTTTTCGAGAATGAGCACAAGCATATCTATCATATCTCCTAAAACTCTAAGCTCCCAAGAAATCCTCTCTAATCTCTCATTCATCTATTTATGTGCATGCTTTAGCGAAGTCTCCAGCCCCATAAATATTAGTTAATGCATGATGCGTAAATCAATATGCATTGGGGTTGTGGGGGCGCTGGATGTCCCACCTGTAAGTACGTGGAGTGTTGAGGCAGGCTTCTTGTGCTTACTTCCGGGCTTTGACTTTCTTTTGTACTAGTATACTCATTTGTTTCAGCATGGCTTCACTGGTCAGTGGCGGTGTCTCTCTTATGTCTTTCCTTCCAAGTTCCAATAGCCATGACCTGGCTTCGTGGCCGCAAGGCCATCGTGCATCTCCTCCTCGATCGGCCACACCTTCTTCCCCCACGCACAGGTTGAGTTTTTCCCCATCTGCCATTGACTCCGCTGCTCTGACCCCATCGGCCATCCTCCTCCCCACGGTCACCGTCGACAATGACCTAAGCCTAGAACAGTCGCTAAGCCCTAGCGCCGCCGCTGCCAGGCCCCTGCTTCTCTGATCCCCCGCTTCGCCGCCGCTGGAGGGGCCGCCGGCGAAGTCTGCTTGTGCCCCAGGGAAGGTGGCGCTGGAGCGTTTCCCCTCTCCACGGCGTTGCGTGCGCACATGCTGCCTGCGTCGCCTTGAGCGCGGGTGAGATGTAGGGCTGCGGGAGCGGCGTTAGCACGTGGAGAGGCCGGATCCTGGCCGGGCTTGGCCGGATCTAGCTTCTTCGCCTTCGTTAACTGCCCTCGATGTGGTGCGCGCCGCGTTGGCAGACAGTGCTCAGCGGCTTTGCTTCTTCTTGATCTTGCGTTGGTTTTTCCTTTGAAGAGGAAAGGGTGATGGAGCAAAGTAGAGATAAGTATTTCTCTCAGTTAGAGAACCAAGGTATCAATCCAGTAGGAGGTACAAGCAAGTCCCCAATATATGCACCTACACAAACAATCAAACACTTGCACCCAACGCGATAAAGGGGTTGTCAATCCCTTCATGGTCAATTGCAATGATGAGATCTGATAGAGATAGATATAAAATATTACTAAAACATAAATTAAAGTAAAAATAAATAAAGTGCAGCAAGGTATTTTTGGGTTTTTTTGTTTAAAGATCTAAAATATATAATGGAAAATAGATCCGGGGGCCATAGGTTTCACTAGAGGCTTCTCTCTTAAAGGAAAATAATACGGTGGGTGAACAAGTTACTGTCGAGCAATTGATAAAAAAACACAAAGTTATGACGATATCCAAGGCAATGATTATGAAATATAGGCATCACGTCCGTGTCAAGTAGACCGAAACGATTCTGCATCTACTACTATTACTCTACACATCGACCGCTATCCAGCATGCATCTAGAGTATAATTTCATAAAGAACGGAGTAACGCCTTAAGTAATATGACATGATGTAGAGGGATAAACTCAAGCAATATGATGAAAACCCCACCTTTTTATCCTCGATGGCAACAATTGAATACGTGTCTCGCTACCCCTACTTTGTCACTGGGTGAAATCATGCAAGATTGAACCCAAAGCTAAACACCTCTCCCATTGCAAGAAAAACCAATCTAGTTGGCCAAATCAAACCGATAATTCGAAGAGAAATACAAAGATATCAAATCATGCATATAAGAATTCAGAGAAGATTCAAATAATATTCATAGATAAGCTGATCATAAATCCACAATTCATCGGATCTCGACAAAACACCGCAAAAGAAAATTACATCGGATAGATCTCTAAGAACATCGAGGAGAACATTGTATTGAAGACCAAAGAGAGAGAAGCCATCTAGCTACTAGCTATGGACCCGTAGGTATGTGGTAAACTACTCACGCTTCATCGGAAGGGCAATGAAGTTGATGTAGATGCCCTCCGTGATCGATTCCCCCTCCGACTGATTGCCGGAAAAGGTCCCAAGATGGGATCTCACGGGTACAGAGGCTTGCGGTGGCGGAAAAGTATTTTTGTGGACTCCCCTGATGGTTATGGAATATTTGGGTATTTATAGGCCGACGAATAGGGTTAGGAGGGCCTCGAGGCAACCACAAGGCAGGGGCACCCCCCTAGGGCGTGCCCTCCACCCTTGTCGTCGCCTCGGGACTCTTCTGACCTGGTTCTCAAGTCCCACGGGTGTCTTCTGGTCCAAGATAAATCATCGTAAAGTTTCATTCCATTTGGACTCCGTTTGATATTCTGTTTCTACGAAACTCAAGAACAAGGAAAAAACAGAAACTGGCACTGGGCTCTGGATTAATAAGTTAGTCCCAAAAATAATATAAAATAACATATTAATGCATATAAAACATCCAAAATAGATAATATAATAGCATGGAAAAATAAAAAATATAGATACGTTGGAGACGTATGAAGCATCCCCAAGCTTAATTTCTGCTCGTCCTCGAGTAGGTAAATGATAAAAACAGAATTTTTGATGTGGAATGACACCTAACATATTTATCCATGTAGTTTTCTTTATTGTGGCATGAATTTTCAGATCCATAAGATTCAAAACAAAAGTTTAATATTGACATAAAAACAATAATACTTCAAGCATACTAACAAAGCAATCATGTCTTCTCAAAATAACATGGCCAAAGAAAGTTATCCCTACAAAATCATATAGTCTGGCTATGCTTCATCTTCATCACACAAAATATTTCAATCATGCACAACCCTAGTATTGGCCAAGCAATTGTTTCACACTTTAGTATTCTCAAACTTTTTCAACTTTCACGCAATACATGAGTGTGAGCCATGGATATAGCACTATAGGTGGAATAGAATATGGCGGTTGTGGAGAAGACAAAAAGAATGAGATAGTCTCACATCAACTAGGCATATCAACGGGCTATGGAGATGCCCATCAATAGATATCAATGCGAGTGAGTAAGGATTTCCATGCAACGGATGCACTAGAGCTATAAGTGTATGAAAGCTCAAAAGAAACTAAGTGGGTATGCATTCAACTCGCTTGCTCACGAAGACTTAGGGCAATTTGAGGAAGCCCATCATTGGAATATACAAGCCAAGTTCTATAATGAAAAATTGTCACTAGTATATGAAAGTGACAATATAGGAGACTCTCTATCATGAAGATCATGGTGCTACTTTGAAGCACAAGTGTGGAAAAGGATAGTAACATTGTGCCTTCTCTCTTTTCTCTCATTTTTTCATTTTTTCATTTTTTTTCTTTTTGGTGGGCTTCTATGGCCTCTATTTTTATTTGGGCTTCTTTGGCCTCTTTTATTTTTCATAAAGTCCGAAGACTCATCTCAACTTGTGAGGGAATCATAGGTTCCATCATCCTTTCGTCACATGAGACAATGCTCTAATAATGATGATCATCACACTTTTACTTACTTACAACTCAAAAATTACAACTCGAAACTTAGAACAAAGATATGACTCTATATGAATTTCTCTGGCGGTGTACCGGGATGTACAATGATCTAGCATAGCAATGACATAAATAAACGGACAAGCCATGAAAACATCATGCTAGCTATCTTACGATCATGCAAAGCAATATGACAATATGATGCGTGTCATAATAAACGGAACGGTGGAAGTTGCATGGCAATATATCTCGGGATGGCTATGGAAATGCCATAATAGATAGGTATGTTGGCTATTTTGAGGAAGGTATATGGTGGGTGTAATGCACAGGCGGAAGTTGCGCGGTACTAGAGAGGCTAGCAATGGTGGAAGGCTGAGAGTGCGTATAATCCATGGACTCAACATTAGTCATAAAGAACTCACATACTTATTGCAAAAATCTAGAAGCTATCGAAACAAAGCATTATACGCATGCCCCTAGGGGAAGTGTTGGTAGGAGTTAACCATCGTGCGATCCCGACCTCCACACAAAGGATGGCAATCAAAAATTAAATCATGCTTCGGCTTCATAACATAACGGTTCACCATACGTGCATGCTATTGGAATCACAAACTTTAGCACAAGTATTTCTACCAATCCATAGTTACTCATTAGCATGTCTCTAATATCACCATCTGTATATCTCAAAACAATCATAAGGAATCAAACTTCTCATAGTATTCAATGCACTTTGTATGAAATTTTTATTATATCCCTCTTGGATGCCCATCATATTAGGACTAAGTTCATAACCCAAGCCGATTACCATGCTGTTTAGAGACTCTCAAAATAAGGAATGAAAGAGTTTAATAATTTCTATAAAATAAAACCACCGCCGTGCTCTAAAAAGATATAAGTGAAGCACTAGAGCATATTGCCTAGCGCAAAAGATATAAGTGAAGCACATAGATCATTCTAATAAATTCACGATTTAAGTGTGTCCCTCTCAAAAGGTGTGTACATCAAGGATGATTGAGGCAAACTAAAAAGTAAATACTCATATCATACAAGACGCTCCAAGCAAAACACATATCATGTGGTGAATAAATATATAGCCTCAAGTAAATTTACCGATGGATTGAAGACGAAAGATGGGATGCCTTCCGGGGCATCCCCAAAATTAGGCTCTTGGTTGTACTTGAATATTACCTTGGGGTGCCTTGGGCATCCCCAAGCTTAGGCTCTTGCCATTCCTTATTCCGTAGTCCATCAAATCTTTACCAAAACTTGAAAACTTCACAACACAAAACTCAACAGAAAACTCATGATATCCGTTAGTATAAGAAAATAAATCACCACTTTTGGTACTGTTGTGAACTCATTCTTTATTTATATTAGTGTAATATTGATACGTCTCCAATGTATCTATAATTTTTGATTGTTCCATGCTATTATATTATCTGTTTTGGATGTTTAATGGGCTTTATCATACACTTTTATATCATTTTTGGGACTAACCTACTAACCAAAGGCCCAGTGCAAATTGCTATTTTTTTGCCTATTTCAGTGTTTCACAGAAAAGGAATATCAAACAGAATCCAAACGGAATGAAACCTTTGGGAGAGTGATTTTTGGAAGAAACGCAATCCAAGAGACTTGGAGTGGACGTCAAGAAAGAAACAAGGAGGCCACGAGGCAGGAGGGCGCGCCTAGGGGGTAGGCGCGGCCCCACCCTCGTGGGCCCCTCGTGGCTTTCCTGACCAGCTTATTTTACCTATATATACTCATATACCCCGAAAACATCCAAGAGCACCACAAAACCCTATTTTCACCGCTGCAACCTTCTGCCCGTGAGATCCCATCTTGGAGCCTTTTCCGGCGCCCCGCCGGACGGGGAATCGATCTCGGAGGGCTTCTACATCAACACCATAGCCTCTCCGATGATGTGTGAGTAGTTTACCGTAGACCTTTGGGTCCATAGTTATTAGCTAGATGGCTTCTTCTCTCTCTTTGGATCTCAATACAAAGTTCTCATCGATCTTCTTGGAGATCTATTCGATGTCATTATTTTTGCGGTGTGTTTGTCGAGATCCGATGAATTGCGGGTTTATGATCAAGATTATCTATGAACAATATTTGAATCTCCTCTGAATTCATTTACGTATGATTTGTTATCTTTGCAAGTCTCTTCGAATTATCAGTTTGGTTTGGCCTACTAGATTGATATTTCTTGCAATGGGAGAAGTGCTTAGCTTTGGGTTCAATCTTGCGGTGTCCTATCCCCGTGACAGCAGGGGCAGCAAGGCACGCATTGTATTGTTGCCATCGAGGATAAAAAGATGGGGTTTATATCATATTGCTTGAGTTTATCCCTCTACATCATGTCATCTTGCCTAATGCGTTACTCTGTTCTTATGAACTTAATACTCTAGATGCATGCTGGATAGCGGTCGATGTGTGGAGTAATAGTAGTAGATGCAGAATCGTTTCGGTCTACTTGTCGCAGATATGATGCCTATATACATGATCATTTCTAAATATTCTCATAATTATGCACTTTTCTATCAATTGCTCGACAGTGATTTGTTCACGCAACATAATACTTATGCTATCTTGAGAGAAGCCACTAGTGAAACGTATGGCCCCCGGGTCTATTTTCCATCATATTAATCTCCCGCCAATGTGCTATTTCTGTCGCCTTTTATTTTGCAATCTTTACTTTCAATCTATATCATAAAAATACCAAAAATATTTATCTTATTATCTCTATCAGATCTCACTTTTGCAAGTGGCCGTGAAGGGATTGACAACCCCTTTTATCGCGTTGGTTGCAATGTTCTTATTTGTTTGTGTAGGTATGAGGCGACTTGCGTGTAGTCTCCTACTGGATTGGTAACTTGGTTCTCAAAAAGTGAGGGAAATACTTATGCTACTTTGCTGCATCACCCTTTCCTCTTCAAGGGAAAACCAACGCAGTGCTCAAGAGGTAGCAAATATCTATTGTATTCCAACTTTTCCATGGTTCATACCCCCCGATACTACCCATAGATTCATCAAAATAAGCAAATAACACATAGAAAACAGAATATGTCAAAAACAGAGCAGTCTGTAACAATCTATAAACTTCGAATACTTCTGTAACTCTAAAAATTCCGACAAATTAGGACAACCGAGACAATTTGTATATCAATCTTGTTTTAAAAATTCAGAGTAAAATCACGCTTCTATGATTTATGAAAATTATTTTACTATGCGTGAAAGTTTCTTTCTTTCATCAAGATCAAATCAACTATCAGCGTAAGCCATCCCAAAGGTCTTACTTGGTTCAAACACTAATTAAAACACCAAAACACAATTACTACAGAAGTAATAATGTGTATTTTATTCAAAAATAAAAACAAAACAAAAAAACATAAAAATAAAATTGGGTTGCCTCCCAACAAGCGCTTTTGTTTAAAGCCTTTTAGCTAGGCATTGAGATTTCGATGATGCTCACATATAAGATAATAATTTAAACACAAAGAGAGCATCATGAAGCATGTGAAAAACACATCTAACTCTAACATACTTCCTATGCATAGGCATATTATCGGCAAACAAATTATCAAAACAAGCAGAAACTAGCATATGCAAGAAAGAATAATAAAGCATTGACAATCTCAACATGAAGAGAGGTAATTTAGTAACATGAAAATATCTACAACCATATTTCCCTTTCTCATAATTATTATATATGGGATCATATTCAAATTCAACAATATAGCTATCACATAACATATTCTCTACATGATCCACATGCATGCAAAGTTGACACTCTTCCAAAATAGTGGGATCATCAAATAAAGTCATGACCTCTCCAAGTCCACTTTTATCAAAAAATTCATAAGATTGATCATTCTCCAAAGTAGTGGGATCATTATTACTTAGAGCTGACACTTCTCCAAATTCACTTTCAATATTAACGCGAACATATTCATTATGAGGCTTAAATAAATTTTCAAGATCATAAGAAGAATCACCCCAATCATGATCATTACAACAAGTAATGGACATAGCAATATTAGCATTCCCAAGCTTAGGGTTTTGCATGTTATTAGCACAATTAACATTAATAGAATTTATAATAACACCACTGCAATCATGCTTTTCATCCAAGGAGTTATTGTGAATCACTTCATAAATTTCCTCTTTAAGCACTTCATCACAATTTTCAGATTCACGAATTTCAAGCAAAACTTCATAAGATAATCTAGTGCATTCAACTCACTAGCAATTGGTTCATCATAATTGGATCTCTTAAAATGATTAGCAAGTGGATGAGGATCCATATCAATAGTTTTTTAGCAAGCGAAGATGCAATCAAATAGAAGGCACATGGTAACACAAGAAAAGATAGCAAACCGAAGACGAACGGAGACAAGGGCGAATAAAAAGGAAAATATTTTTGTATTTTTCTGAAGACGTTTTATAAGTGGGAGAGAGGAAAACGAGAGGCAAATGGCAAACAATGTAATGCAAGAGATAAGAGTTTATGATGGGTACTTGGTAGGCTTGATGTAGACCTCCCCGGCAACGGCGCCAGAAATTCTTCCTGCTACTTCTTGAGTTTGCGTTGGTTTTCCCTTGAAGAGGAAAGGGTGATGCAGCAAAGTAGAGATAAGTATTTCCCTCAGTTAGAGAACCAAGGTATCAATCCAGTAGGAGGTACAAGCAAGTACCCAATATATGCACCCACAAAAACAATCAAACACTTCCACCCAACGCGATAAAGGGGTTGTCAATACCTTCACGATCAATTGCAATGGTGAGATTTTATAGAGATAGATATAAAAGATTACTAAAATGTAAATTAAAGTAAATATGAATAAAGTGCAACAAGGTATTTTTGGATTTTTTTTGGTTTATAGATCTGAAAATATATGATGGAAAATAGACCCGGGGGCCATAGGTTTCACTAGAGGCTTTTCTCTTGAAGGAAAATCATACGGTGGGTGAACAAATTAATATCGAGCAATTGGTAGAAAAGCACAAAGTTATGATGATATCCAAGGCAATGATTATGAAATATAGGCATCACGTCCGTGTCAAATAGACCGAAACGATTCTGCTTCTACTATTATTACTCCACATATCGACCGCTATCCAGCATGCATCTAGAGTATTAATTTCATAAAGAACGGAGTAACGCCTTAAGTAATATGACATGATGTAGAGGGATAAACTCAAGCAATATGATGAAAACCCCACCTTTTATCCTCGATGGCAACAATTCAATACGTGTCTCGCTACCCCTACTTTGTCACTGGGTGAAATCATGCAAGATTGAACCCAAAGCTAAGCACCTCTCTCATTGCAAGAAAAACCAATTTGGTTGGCCAAACCAAACCGATAATTCGAAGACAAATACAAAGATATCAAATCATGCATATAAGAATTCAGAGAAGATTCAAATAATATTCATAGATAAGCTGATCATAAATCCACAATTCATCGGATCTCGACAAACACACCACAAAAGAAGATTACATCAGATAGATCTCCAAGAACATCGAGGAGAACATTGTATTGAAGACCAAAGAGAGAGAAGCCATTTAGCTACTAGCTATGGACCTGTAGGTTTGTGGTAAACTACTCACGCTTCATCAAAAGGGCAATGGAGTTGATGTAGATACCCTCCGTGATCGATTCCCCCTCCGGCAGATTGCCGAAAAAGGTCCCAAGATGGCGTCTCATGGGTACAGAGGCTTGCGGCGGCGGAAAAGTATTCTCGTGGACTCCCCTGATGGTTATGGAATATTTGGGTATTTATAGGCCAAATAATAGGGTTAGGAGGGCCTTGAGGCAACCACAAGGCAGGGGCGCCCCCCTAGGGCGCTCCCTCCACCCTTGCCGTCGCCTCGGGACTCTTCTGACTTGGTTCTCATGTCCTACGGGTGTCTTCTGGTCCAAGAAAAATCATCGTAAAGTCTCATTTCGTTTGGACTCCGTTTGATATTCTGTTTCGACAAAACTCAAAAACAAGGAAAAAACAGAAACTGTCACTGGACTCTAGGTTATTATGTTAGTCCCCAAAATATGATAAAATATCATATTAATGCATATAAAACATCCAACATAGATAATATAATAACATGGAACAATCAAAAATTATAGATACGTTGGAGACGTATCAGGGCTCCATGTTGCGGTCAAGAACGTTGATCTGCAGCGGGCGACGCCCGACAGTGAGGTGGGGCTTCGCGGCTTCGGGGTGGGGCTGCGAGCTCCGGCGGGCAGCGAGGGCTAGATTCCGGGGCGGCGGCCCCGGGACGGCGGAGGATGTGTCGGCGGCTGTGGACTTGCGACGGGCGATGCGGTGGCCGCGGTGTTGGATGATCCATGCACAAGACGTTTGATGGAGGTTATTGGAACAGAATCTGGGTGAAAACCTGCTCTCGACTACTGCCAATGCCGGCGATGGCGCGCTATTCGGTGTCGTTCCCTTGTTGAAGGCATCGCTGTTGAGAAGTTCTAGGCCACTATTTTCTACCTCTGGGGGAGACCCTAGATCAGTAGATTGGATGACGACGACATTATTGTGTCATTCCCCCTTGGGGGTATCATTCTTGGAGGTGTACACGGGCTCGAGGGACTAGTGGACGGCATATTTGGTGGAGCGGTGTTTCATCCTACACGTTAATTGTGGCATATGTTGGCGGCGTGGCGCAGTGGAGACTCGACGTTTGATGTGTGGCGAGGGACTAGTGCGGGAGGGTGACGCTGTCTGGCGTCATGGTGGCATCGATGGCAGAGAGGCTTGGCAAGGTCGATGAATCAGTTCTGCTATGAGGATGGATCGATGGAAGATGGAGGTGACGACCCTTGCAGCTTGCGCATGTGGTGCTCACTGGGAGTACGCCGGACCGGTGTTTGACTCAGTCCAGGTAGTGGCTTGGATGGGGCATCTGGCTATAGATGTAAGGCTTTGGTGCGATGTCTGTTTGGTATTAGGCTCAGATATTCGACACCCCTTCATAAAGGAGATAGGAGTAGTGACAGGCGTTGCCAAGATGGTGGCTTCAGGCTTATTAATGTAATACCTTGTAAGGTCTTGATGAATAATTAATAAAATGGCTGCATGCTTCGTCGAGATGCAGAGGCCGGGAGTGCATCCTCCTTTTCAAAAAAAAAACATGACATAGTCTGATGTTGTGAGGGGAGGCATCTGCATCCAGCAGCTCTGCCCCAATTTCTGCCCTACGACCACCGCCATGGAGTTGCCATGGATTCAACACATCCGTCGGACCTGACTCATGGTGGAGTACACCAAACGTCGCCAAATCCATTCTGCATCAATGATAGCCTCATTCACACACAGTACACGACACACAAAACAAAAATGAGCTATTTTACGGTGATTGGCATAGTACTCGAAGTACTACCCAGTATAGACCCCTCTGATTTTAATTAGCCATCCGATCTATTGGGGGATTAAAAAAGATTAAATTTAATTTGTTTAATCCGAGAAGGGCATAATGGTCTATGGTGATTTTTTTCCAAATGATCACCTCCACGACCAGAATCACGTCTAATCGATCCAGATCGAGGTCAAGTCCTCAACCTTGTCACCCACCGTCCCCGATGTGCCCGGCAAGAGGAATCAATTCATCGTCCTCGTCCTCGTCCTCCTCCCCTTCAATGTCTCGACGTGCCCGGTGGCAAGAAGAAGAATAACACAACACATCTGCCCCGGCTGAGTACCAATGGAGGACGCATCAACATGGAGTTCTGAGGACACTTAGTCACGACCATCATGTTATCTTTTATTTTATCATTGATCGATTAGGCCGATGTTTTGATTTGTCGTACGACTTGTATCCCAAGTTTGAACCATGATTGAGTTGAATAAATGAATGTTTGGTGTGTTAATGATTATTGCATGCATATGGGTAGTGTTATTTTCTCTTTATACCCTTGTTCTATTCTAGTTCTCATCCACTCTAAAACATCGGACACACAGAGACGTTACCGTTTCGGGTCGGGTCGCTACAGAAATGCTCCTTCCTGGTGATGTGCGGTAAATTGCACTTTTTCTGCCTTAGTGCATCCAACGGTAATCATCTCTCTGTCAATCTTACGGAGCCATAGTAAAAATAAATAAATAAAATTTAACTCTTTCATGCTTACTTTAACTAGTTATTTTGGTTTTCTACTGGCTGCTTTAACTATAACCCCAGCTCTATTTATTGGCTTGAACAAGATACTCCTTATTTGAATTGACTCAATAATTATAATTCAGAAAAGAAAAACCTTCCTTTGGGATTCCTGGCATTCTATGACTCTTTTCCAGACTAATTAGGAATTCTTTTCTTGGTCATTGAGATTTGTGGATAATTTAGAGTACTATTTAGGGATAGATCATACCTCCTTTTTTATCCCCTCGAACAATCATCTGCCACAATGGGCTTAGTGCTATAGGAAAAAGTTGGTGGATTCCAGCCTCAAGAAAGGGTGAGGTTGTCGGCCTACGGTGGAGGGTTGCTGTTGTTGTTGGCTTGGTTCTGGATCAACAGCATCATCAGTACATTCTGTTGCTGAAACAGCCGAGGGTCACGTCTCGGAAGCATCTGATGTTTTAGAGTGGATGAGAATTAGAATAAATCAAGGGTTTAAAGAGAAAATAACACTATCCATATGCATACAACAATCGTTAACACACCAAACATTCATTTATTCAACCCAATCATGATTCAAACTTGGGATACAAGTCTTACGACAAGTCAAAACATCGACCTAATTGATGAGCGAGAAAATAAAAGATAACATGGTGGTCGTGACTAAGTGTCCTCCTCAGAACTCCATGTTGATGCGTCCTCCCGTGGTGCTCTCTTCGTAGTCATCATCGTTGCTCACGCAGGGGCCATCGGCGTCATTCGGGTGAAGGTCTTCTCCATGGTCCAGTTTCTCCTCCACGGCAGAGATATCTTACCTACTAATAAAAGAAATAGATATTATTAGTCCGTCATGCTATTTTATAGAAAACTCCTGATGTTTCTGACATTAAACCTGCGGTATATATCAAATGTTTTTTAAATACTCATATTCTTCTAAACCATAACTCCAAATTTAAAATGTTATATATGGAATTTGATTAGAAAAATATATAGAATCTGAATATGATGTTATTTTACCTATTAGCCATTTAAAAAAAATACTATCTAGGGTGTAATCTTAATCAATAGTACATTATCCGTCTTTCTTTCATATCGGTACTGATCCGGATTGTGGATGAACATCTCAGCAAAACCAGGATTGGAGCCGAAACTGAAAATCACTTGCCTGTTTCTTTGCCCGTTTCTTTGTACGTATTAAATCTACATGCAAGCCGTGTTTAAATATAAGACATGTGGAATCTTGAACTTGAGCTTTTGTAGGCAAAGACCATCTTTGTTTGGGCCGTAGCTACAAATACTCAGATTATAGACCATTTTTTGTAGATTAAGAGCGTGTGGTATTATTTTCTCCCGTTGCAACACACGGGCCCTTTTGCTAGTAAATCTTAAATTTCTAGATCCTCTCGAGAAGGTCCTTGACTTCCTCTTCATGCTCGTAGTGGGCTTCACGCACTTCATCCTCCAATTCCACTTCACGGAAAATCAGCTTCTTACCATCTTCGTGCTTCTGCGCAGCTGAGTCTCAGAGTCCTGACGTGAACCTCCAAGTCTTGGACAAATGAAATGATGGAGTCGTCGTTCCTGGTGCGTGCGATCTCTCCATCTGCAGTCCCGCGTGAGATCATTGTGAGGCCTGATCCAAGGAGATCGCCTCTGTACTCCTCCCTGATGTGTCCAAGTGCACAGTGAACAACCATGTTTCTCCCGAGGATCCAAGTGGGAGAAACAAACCGGAAGTCAATGGGCTCTGAGAAATTTCTGAAGGTCCTCCCGGGTACGTGCTTCTCAATCTTCCAACGTTGGTCTATCAGAAGAGCCATGATAGGGGTTCCGGTGATGGTAGGTACAGAAATCCTCAACTTCTTGACGATCTGCACCAGCTGCTTGCTGAAGGGCATCGTATCGGCAGGCTGGCAAAACTCCGTGATAAGGACTAGGGTGAAGGAGGCCATCTAAAAGATTGAAAATTGGAGAAGAGTCAGAAATGAAAAACCTGACCCTAGTCTTGATCACGGAGTTTCAATCTTTTAGATGGCCTGCTTCACCCCATTCCTGATCACGGAGTTTGCCAGCCTGACGAGACAATGCCCTTCGGCAAATAGCTGGTGCAAATCATCAAGGAGTTGAAGATTGCTCTGCCTACTATCACCGGGACCCCTATCATGGCTCTTTCGATAGACCCTCGTTGGAAGATTGATGTGCACATACCCAGGAGGGCCTTCAGAAATTTCTCAGAGCCCATTGACTTCCAGTTTGTTTCTCCCACTTGGATCCTCGGGAGAAACATGGCTGTTGACCGTGCACTTGGACGCATCAGGGAAGAGTACAGAGGCGATCTCCTTGGATCAGACCTCACCATGTTCTCCTGCAGGACTGTAGATGGAGAGATCATATGCACCAAGAACGATGACTCCATCATTTCACTTGTCCAAGACATGTAGGTTCACATTAGGACTCTGGAGACTCAGCTGCGCAGAAGCACAAAGACGGTCAAGAAGCTGATGTTCCGTGAAGTGGAATTGGAGGATGAAGGGCGTGAAGCCCACTAAGAGCATGAATAGGAAGTCAAGGACCTTCTGGAGAGGACCACGAACTTGAAGATTTATATTGCCAACACGGAGGAGAAATTGGACCAGGGAGAAGACCTTCACCCAAATGACGTCAATGGCCCCTTCGTGAGCAACGATGATGACTACGAAGAGAGCACCACTGGAGGACGCATCAACATGGAGTTCTGAGGGGGACACTTAGCCACGACCACCATGTTATCTTTTATTTTCTCGTTGATCGATTAGGCCAATGTTTTGATTTGTCACAAGACTTGTTTCCCGAGTTTGAACCATGATTGAGTTGAATAAATGAATGTTTGGTGTGTTAATGATTGTTGCATGCATATGGGTAGTGTTATTTTCTCTTTAGACCCTTATTCCATTCTAATTGTCATCCACACTAAAACATCAGATACACAGAGACGTTGCAGTTTCAGGTCGGGTCGCTATAGTTGGGTGATTAAAAATGATTACATTTAATTTGTTTAATCCAAGAAGGGCATAATGGTCCATGATGAAATATATTTTTTCAACCGATCACCTCCACGACCAGAACCATGTCTAATCAATCGAGATCGAGGTCAAGTCCTCGTCCTGGTCCCCTTCGCCATCCCTGACGTGCCCGGCAAGAGGAATCAATTCACCATCCTCGCTCTCGTCCCCTTCAGTGTCCTCGACGTGCCCGACGACAAGAAGAATAATAAGGCACCACATCTGTACTGGCTGAATTGGCGGCGACGGGGCGATGCTCTAGTGTGGAGGAACTCGACACTGCCCGATCCCATCTCTTCCCGCCTGCCATCCTAAGGTATGAATCTGACTTGACTTGGATTCTAGCCTCCACTTTCCTACTTAGTTTAGTTTAGTCATCATCAATTTAGGTTTCCGTAGTTCATGCAATATAATTTAGGTTTTTTGATCATCGATGCTTAGTTCAGTAGTTTATCGACGTTGATGATCGGTTGGTCTCACATGTACAACGAGCAAAGTTTAATATTCCACACAAGATTTCGTACTAACTTTTGCATGCATTTGCCTTTGCCTGTGAGCTATTTTTAATTTGCAACATGGATAATCATTGATGATCAGTTGGCCTCACATGCAGGAAGACATGTCGGATGTAAGTTATGAGTGTATGTTCGAGTACTATCATATTGGCAACAGAATGTTTCATAGTGAGGATGAAGGATATAGATTCTATAACAAATATGTTCTTCTGAAAGGTTTTAGTGTGAGGAAAAGTTATGTTAAGTGGGATGGATCCAACAATCAGATAATTTTAAGGAAAATTGTGTGTAGTCGTGAAGGGGTTCATGAAGAGAAGAACATGAAGAGGAAGATGGAAGATAGAAAGAGGAGGCCACAGATTATAACTCATGCTGGGTGTGAAGCTAAATTGGTCATTGCATGACATGAGGAAACATGTCAATCATTTGTGAAGGATTTCATCGATGAACACAACCATCCGCTAGCTCCATGGGATCTTTCGTGTCTTTTGCATTCGCACAGATGAATTAGCGATGGGCAGAAAGCGGACATTGCAGACATGGAAAATCTGGGATCTGCAAACACCATATTATGGATATTTTGTGCATGCAATATGGTGGATATGATCAGGTTGGATGCACGAGGAGGTACAGTTAGAATTTCCGCCATGCTAGTAAGCAGGAATCAATCACTGTTGATGATGCTCAAACGGTGATCCAGTCACATGATGGCGCGACGTGAGCAAGATCCGGATTTTTCTTCAAGTACTTGTGATGAAATTGGCCATCTGAAGGGACTGTTCTAGTATGATCGGCAATCCTGACTTGACTATGAGGCTTTTGGAGATGTTATTGTTTTTGATAGCACATACAGAACAAATAAGTACAATCTACCATATGTGCCATTTGTCGGGTTGAATCACCACCGCAACACTATTATTTTTGGATGTGGTATCAATTCTCATGAAAAAAGCCAGGCATAGGAGTGTATGTTGCAGTCCTTTTCTGATGCCATGGGGCAGAAGCATCTGATATTTGTGATCACGGACGAGGACCTTGCAATGCAGAGAGCAATTAGGATGGTCTGACCTAACTCAAACCATAGGTTGTGTATATGGGACATTCAGCAGAACATTGTACGTCATCTTCATGATGACGCGGTAAAGGAGGAATTAAGATCTTTCATATATGGTTCATCTTCCATGGAAGAGTATGATAGAAAACAGATACAATTCTTACAACGAAATGAAGTAACTAGTGAGGAGTCCTGGCGCTGCATCAAATGTATCAGATGAGAAAGTTGTGGTGTGCTCCATATCTTGAGGGGCATTGTTTCCTAGGATTGAGCAGTAATCAGCGGAGTGAGATCTTGAACTCTGTGCTACATACGCATCTTGAGGGTAAGATGACGTTGTTTCAAATAGTAGAGCATTATGAGGGTTTCCTTGCAACGTAACGCTTGAACGAGGCTCTCCAAGACATCGAGACCTTGCGGTTCATTTCATTTACAGAGGAAAATGCTTCAACTTTTGAGAAATACGTCGCAACAATTTTCACTCCTACTATGTTTAAGTTGGTCTTATGAAGCATAAATGTTGTCAGCAAATGTGTGATCAGAGAGGTACTAGATGCATCAGAAGTTACCACCTATGTTGTGTCTAAGAAAGAAAGAATGGATAAAAAGTTCGAAATGCGCAGTGAGGAGCAGGAAGGTGCAATCGACGAACCTTGAAGGTGAAGGTTTTGGATAAGGTTCTAGATCCCGTGCATGCGCCAGGCCGAGGTGCAGCTATGAAAAGGCTACAGGCAAAGATGAAGACGACAAGATCAGAGGGTAAATGTGGCTATTGCAAGGGGCCATGTCACAATCGACGTACACGCATCCAATTGTCAGAGGTAGCAAAATTTGTCCAAATTTAGTTTTTGCATGTGTTTTACTCATTAATATAGTGCATGACATTAATTATTGTAGGATCTCAAACAAGAACTCTCATAGCTACAACTTTGTGTACACGGTCGGGGTGCACAGAATCGACCATGAACTCGATAGTGTCGTGTGCCATCTTGTATGTTTAGTATCGCGTGACGTGTTCTTTAAAATCAACTTCATTGTGATAGTTATTTAGTGACTTGTGGATTAATTTTTTTATGTATGACTCAGCGAACTGGTGCTCCACTGCCTTGTAACCCTATGAGTTGAGATCTTTGGTTTGCATTTTCTATCTGACTTTCTAATGTTGAATTTTAAGAATAATGGTGTTTTTGCAACCCGGATCAGGGCCATCATGGAGCTCGTGGATTGTGGAGAATATTCAGAAATAGATTTGGTGGAGGAAAATTTCTCTCATGAAAAAATAGGCCCATATTGCATGCTGGCTTGGAAGAGGGAGCAGGCGGAAACCTCAAGGAGGATCTGCAGCCGCCAGCCCAGCCCTGCATGAAGACCCTGGGAGCACGCGAGGGATTCGCCTGGGATCGTGCACGCGTGCACACGATTGGCGAAGAGCCCGCCTGATGTAACCTATGGGGCCTCGCCGAATCTTTCGGTCGGCCTGTCCCTGTCGTTGCCGATCTGACGAGGAGGAAGAGAGGAACTGGACTCGCGCGAGAGAGAGTTTTTCTGCCGCTCAAACTTCGCAGCTTTTCTGTTATTCCGTTTCCTCACTATATGCTGGTTACAATGAGAAGCAGTCTATCTCCCGGTGGACTCGCTATGATCCGAGATGGCCGCGCCATCCCACGACCCTGAGCCACAGCGTGATCATCCACCAGGAGAGACAAACCAGGAAGAGAGAGGGGAAGTGGACGAGCTAGACTCGCTCCACGATCTATGTGCATGTGCGGGTCTAATCTCCCATGCACACACATTATTACAATAACAGAATAAAGCAAAGACTAGCCTACACAGCCATGCAACGGGTGAGCTTATGCCAACACTTCTCCCCCTTAAGCTCAGAGTGCTTTGCTGATCTCCATGACCCCGAGCTTCTGCCGCATCTCCACGAAACGCACACGCCCGAGCGCCTTGGTCAGCACATCTGCCAACTGGTAGTCTGTCCGAACATGATCAACCTCCACCTGATCTTGCTCAATGCATTCCCTGATGAAATGGTATTTGACATCTATGTGCTTGCTGCGATCATGATGAACTGAATTCTTTGCCAAAGCAATGGCTGATTTGTTGTCGATCAAGAGTTTGAACTTTGTTGGCTCTTCTCCTTTCATCTCACAAAGAAGTCTGCTCAGCCAAAAGCCTTGACAGGTTGCCCCTGCGGCAGCCACATACTCGGCCTCACACGAACTGATTGCCACTACCTTTTGTTTCTGAGATGTCCAAGAGATTGGGTTCTCTCCAAGGAAGAACACATTTCCTGACGTGCTGTTGCGATCTCCCTGATCGCCTGCATGATCACTGTCGCTATACCCCAGCAGCTCACCGCTCCCCCCTCGTACATAACGGCAGCCATAGTTCAGAGTGCCTTGAATGTATCCGAGAATTTGTTTCACTGCTGCCCTATGTGTTGTGGTTGGCCTCTCCATGAATCTGCTGACAATGCCAACGGCGTATGTGATATCTGGTCTTGTGTGTACCGGGTATCTCAGGCTTCCAATTACATTGCGGTACAGAGATTGATTAACAGCCCTGCCTTCATCTTCTTTCTTCAGTTTCAGCCTACACTCCATGGGTGTCTGACTTTGATTGCAGTCACTCATTCCTGCTAGCTCCAGAATCTTTTCAGCATAGCCACGCTGACACAAGGTGATCACTCCCTCAGTTTGCGATACTTCAATGCCCAGGTAGTAGCTGAGTAATCCAAGATCTGTCATCTTGAAAAGCTTTTGCATCTGTTCCTTGAACTCCAGTATGTGAGCTGCATCAGTGCCTGTGATGATGAGATCATCGACGTACACACCCACAATCAGAAATGAGCGCGCGTCCCCGCGTCTGTAGACTGCATGCTCCAGTGGGCTTCTACTGAACCCGAGTGCGCCGAGAGTGTGATCCAGTTTGGCATACCATGCCCTCGGGGCTTGCCGCAAACCATAGAGAGCTTTTCTCAACTTCGGTACATGAGATTCCTTCCCAGCTACTGCATAACCTGGTGGCTGTGACACATACACCTCTTCGCCCAGCTCTCCATTGAGAAATGCGGACTTGACATCCATATGGTGTACTTCCCACCCAGAGTGCGCGGCCAGAGCCAGGAACAAGCACACCGTCTCCATGCGTGCCACGGGCGCGAACACCTCTTCGAAGTCTATCCCTTCTCTCTGTGCATATCCCTTTGCGACCAGCCGAGCCTTGTGTTTGAGGATCTTGCCTTCTGGATCACGCTTGACCTTGTAAACCCACTTGAGACCGATCGCCTTGTGCCCTCGAGGGAGTGAAGTTAGCTCCCAAGTGCCGCTCTCAGCGATCGAGTCCATCTCAGCATCCATGGCATGCTTCCATGCAGTATCTTCGAGCGCATCACCAATGTTGGTTGGTTCCTCGGTGCTCAACAGACACTGCTCCATTGCTTCGCGCACGGCCTCCCCCTCAGTCTCATCCATGATGCAAGAGACACGGCGATAGCGGATGTCGCCAGTATCCACATCTCGGCGATTTTCATCGTGGCTGGGAGGCGTCGCCCAGCGAATGTCTCTGCCAAGTGTGCTGGGTGTGGCCGTCGCGGGCGTGGACACCGCGGGCGTGCTCGCCGCGGGCGAGCCAGCTGTTGCAGAGGGCGGAGTCCCGGGGAATGAAGACGCTAGTGTCGCCGGGCTCCTTGGCGTTGGGGGCGCCGCATTCATCCCAGCGTCCCGCTCCTGAGTGCCGTGTTCCGTGGTGTAGACCACGGTGAACGTTGCCGGTGCCGGTGCGTCCGTGGCCGCGCCCGGAGTTCGCCACACCCAAGGCTTGTTCTCTTCAAAGATTGCATCACACGTCACCCGTACCTTTTTGCTTGCAGGATCATAGACGCGATAGGCCTTGGACCCATCTTCATATCCGACGAACACCATCGGCGTCGAGCGATCGCTCAGCTTGGTGATGCCGGGCCCGACGCTCTTGACGTGAACCATGCACCCGAATGTGCGCAGGTGATGCACCGCGGGTTTACGGCCGTGCCACGCCTCGTAAGGAGTGACACCATCCAGGATCCTCGTCGGCGCGCGGTTCAGGAGATACACCGCCGTCCGCACAGCCTCGCCCCAGAACAGCGCCGGCATGGACATGCTCTTCATCATGCAACGCGCCATCTCCACCACCGTTTGGTTTCGACGCTCGACCAACCCATTCTGCTGTGGGGAGTACGGTGCGGTGGTGAAGTGTTGGATGCCGCGCTGCTCGCAGTAGCTTCTGAACTCAGTGGAGTTGAACTCGCCGCCGCGGTCCGACCCAAAAGCAAGTAACTTGCACTGGCCCTTTGCCTCCGCCATGGCCTGGATCTTTTTGAAGCACTCGTACGCCTCGTCTTTGGATTTCAGAAGTTCGAGCCACATATATCGACTAAAATCATCGACCACCAGCAGAAAGTACCTGTTACCTCCCGACATCGTGGGCTCGATGGGGCCGCAGAGGTCAGTGTGAACAAGCTCCAGACCGTGCTCTGCCCGGTGCGTGCTGGCCTGAGGAAACGGCGCGCGATGCTGCTTCCCCAGGGCGCAACCATCACAGTACTCCTCCATACAATCAATCACGGGCATGCCCCGCACCATCTCCTTGGTCTCCATGGCCCGGAGCGCGCGAAAATGGAGATGCCCCATGCGCGTGTGCCACCGCCATGCCTCGTCGTCCCCGATCGCCATCAGACACGTCGGCGTGTCCACAGCGAGAGCCCCTGTGTACAGACGGTTGGAGGAGCGCTTGATGCGCGCCAGTACGCGCCGCGACGGGTCGTGGACCGCCATGACGCTGTCCCTGATGTCGATGATGCAGCCGGCCTCATCAAGTTGCCCGATGGAGACGATGTTGGTGCGTAGGCTTGGGATGAAGAAGACGCCGGTGAGCGCGCGCTGGCCTCCGCTCTGACAACGGAAGACCATAGATCCGCGTCCAAGTATCGCCACCACGGATCCATCGCTGAACCGCATTGTGCCATGCACGGTCGCGTCTAGCGCCGAGAACACACGCTATCACCCGTCATGTGACTGCTGGCTCCGGTGTCGAAGAACCACACGCCGTCCAGAGACGGCACGGGCAGGACCTTTTCCTCGTTTAGATACACCTCCTGGGGCGCGACGAGCTGTGATGTGTCGACGGTGGTGACCACGGCCATGTAGAGGCCGTGATCGTGCTCGGCGTCAGCTTGTGCCAGGTTTGCTTGCTCCGGCTTGCCCTTCTGCTCCTGCTCGCGGATCCATGTACGACACTCTTTCTTCCAGTGCCCTGGGATGCCACAGTGATGACACTTGCCCTTCTTCTTCTTGCCACCAGATCCGCCTGAGCCACCTGCCCCGGCGTTCTCGGGCGCGCCCTTGCCGCCGCCCTGAGATTTAGGCTTCGCGGGTGACTTGTTCTTGCTGCCGCTGCCGCCGCCACCAGATGACGATCCACCACCGCCGCCCAGCTTCTTACGGGCCAGCCACTCCTCGTGCGTGAGCAGCAGACGCCCGGTGGCCTGCGAGCTGTCATCCAGGTCGTAGTGATCCTCACAGGCGGAGAGACGACCGACCAGTTCTTCCACTGACATGGTCTTGAGATCGATCAGTGATTCAATCGCCATCGCCATCGGGCGGTAGCGACGCGGCACCACATGGAGAAACTTCTGCATGGCCTTGTGCTCGGTGACCGGATCGCCGTACAGCTCCAGGTCGGCGACGAGGGCGGAGAGCCGCAGCCCAAAGTCCTCGATGGATTCCCCGTCCTTGAAATGGAGATCCTCGAACTCCCGCCGGCACACTTGCGCCTTGGCCTCGCGTGCGCGCTCGCTCCCCATCCGCATGGTTTTGATTGTCTCCCACGCGATCTTCCCTGTGTCCTTGGCGGCCAGCACGCGCAGCATCTCCGGCGGAACACCGGTGAGTATAATGCTCAGCGCGCGCCGGTCGTCATTTTCGTCGGCGTCGTCGTCGATCACCGCGGACCAGACTCGGGCAACCTGCAACTTGACCTGCATCACCAACGCCCACTCCTGATAATTCGTGCGTGTGAGCATCATGGAAGCCCTGACTCTTCTCACACGACGCGCTCCACCACCCGATACTCACCGCTGCCGTCGCCGGTGAGGCGAGCGAGCGGTGCCTTGGATGAAGGCGTCCTCGGTGATGACTTGCCGCCGCCCTTGTTCTTCCCGTCCGACTCGTCACCGGACATCACCACGATGGATCAAACACCGCCGCCGTGCCAAGGATCAAACACCCGGGGCTCTGATGCTAATTGTTGTTGCCGATCTGACGAGGAGGAAGAGAGGAACTGGACTCGCGCGAGAGAGAGTTTTTCTGCCGCTCAAACTTCGCAGCTTTTCTGTTATTCCGTTTCCTCACTATATGCTGGTTACAACAAGAAGCAGTCTATCTCCCAGTGGACTCGCTATGATCCGAGATGGCCGCGCCATCCCACAACCCTGAGCCACAGCGTGATCATCCACCAGGAGAGACAAACCAGGAAGAGAGAGGGGAAGTGGACGAGCTAGACTCGCTCCACGATCTACGTGCATGTGCGGGTCTAATCTCCCATGCACACACATTATTACAATAACAGAATAAAGCAAAGACTAGCCTACACAGCCATGCAACGGGTGAGCTTATGCCAACAGTCCCCGGGTGGCGACGCGCGTGTGATGGAGGCTCGTCCTCTGGTTGTCACATGTCGAATGCGGGATGGCGTGACGCGTTTAGTCGTATGCAGGTGCTGGTTATGGAATTTTTTGTTCATAGGGATGATGAGATTTCTCATATCCTAAGAGGATACTTCGAACACGCAAAGTGGATTACGCTATATTTGTGAAAGAATTGAAAGGTTTTGGTTATAGAGGGGAAGCAAAATTGTACTACTTCTTACCTAGGTCTACGTGCAATCTACCAGAAGGAATGGTCTTGATTTCAAGACCAGATGAGATAGCAAAAATGATTTCTGATAAGAACTGCAACAAGACATGTGATTTGCACATAGTGTATAATAGTCCACCATATGATGATGAGTATGAAGACATGGATTCAGAGGTTCATATTATACATGTTACACCAAGTTTATGGCTATATCATTTTTAAGTTGGTCTTAATTCCTTGCTATACTTTTTTTACCAGAATTGTGCTACCGAGATAGACAGGAGGCGGAGTACCTTGCTAGAGAGTTGGAGGAGGAACATATGGAGTCCTTTGGTTACATTGATGTTAAGGAGAAAAAGTTGGAAGAAGATGGGTCGTGGTCAAGCCTGAAGCAATCTGGAATGGTCAATCCAAAAAAGTCATTGGATTTTGGCAGCAGAGACGAGCTTATAGAGTAGGCTTAATGTTTTTTGAACCAGTTTAAGCTTGAAACCTTTTTTTTCCAAACATTGTTTTTATTGTTTGACCCTATGTTTGCAATTATGATATATCTTTATTCTTTTAATCACATTTTTGTGAGAATATGATTTCCAATTTCGACTTTGGTCTGATCGCCATCTTATAGTATCTTCTTCAAGTTTATGCCCATCTAAAAGGCGGCTGCTACGATTAAGTCGGATGATTTCTTGTGGAAATCATCCGCCTAGTCAGCCGTCGGATCTGCCAGCTTGGAGCCGTTTGATCGCTGCAAGGCCACAGCTGCAGCAACCACGCGATGCTTCAACATAGCGGTTATGGTACCTGGCAAAGATTCACTGCAGCTCTCATGGCGCACCGTGCGGCGGCAATTGCTCCAACGTAGCATCTGTCGCTGCAGATCGCCGGCCAACTGATCGTGAGAGAGAGAAGGAAAGCAGACGTATGGAGAGGAGGAGGGTAAACTGACGAAGAGGTTTTTGCGCTGCTGAACTGCTGCAGCTTTTCTGCCGTTTCTGTTATTTATGCAGAGTCCAAATGATCTGCTGATTACAAGGAAACAAATCACCCACGCCGGATCAGCCTACTGATCGTGCCATCCCACGATGCTGATCGAGCGCGAGTCCACTACTTCGCCGGCAAAACCGCTGAAGCTCATGCCATCCTATGAGGCGTTCTTGCCGGCGTGACTACAGCTAACCTCTAACTGAACTAACTGAAAAAAACGTGACAGTCTCGGGCGTGGACATAGACACGCTGCCGATCTGATTTATTCAGCTAAGTAGGAAACTTTCTGATACTACTGACTAGCAACGGGATTATCCATCAGCATCGACGACATCCGGCGAAGCTCCATTGCAACACCGGCAGCTCCGGCGAAACTCCATTGCAACTCCGGCGAGCTTCATTGCAGCGCCGGCTATGCTTACGACGGACTGGCGTTGCTCCATTGCAACACCGCGGTGCTCCCTGACAGCTTCAAGGCAACATCGCCGGAGTTGCGGCGCCTCTGCCGGACACTCGCCGCGGTCACCGTCGCAACACCGCGCGACGCTCCATTGCAGCTCACGGAGACGGCCATGGCGGGCGGTGGTCGGCATAGAAGCTACTATCGATTTGTGGTCTCCGACGCGGCGGTGCTCCATGGCAGCACCGGCCGCCTCCGTCGCAGCTCCATCACGTCTCTCTCATGACGGTGTTTTGGGCGGCGGGGCTCACAGCATCCCTCGAACTCGACGGGGAGGAGGGAGAGGGGGAGGAGGAGGAGCAAATCTCCGGCAGTAGCGACGGCCGGCTCTGCTTCTTCCGAGCGGTCTGTATCACGGGAGTTATCAGAGGGGGGAGACGAGGGACAGAGATGCTCGAGAGGAAGATGACTCGCGTGTGGACGAGGATCGGTAGCTGGAGAGGATAAGGCTGGGGATGCGGTGCGCCGGCCTCAGAGAGGGCACGTGTCGATCGGAGGAGCAGGTTTACGTGAGAGACAAATCATCCGGCTGATTATAAACGTTTTCCCATCTAAAATGAAGAGCGCTGAGGGCACTTAGGGGTAGTCTGTGTATGACATGTGGACCCGTGCAGTAAACACTCCGCTGCACTTGGCGTGGGCTGCAGGCATGGGGCCCTCCACCACAAGAGAGAGCGACTCTGTCTCTCCCCATTTCTGCCCAGCTACCAAGAAAGTGAGAGATTTGGAGCCTCCAGCAATCTTCTGCGCCGCTGTCGGCATTCTGGAGGTGACCTTGGCAAGCGGCACCGGAGGGTCTCGACTTGCTGATGTGATGTGTTTCGGAGACACGACGGCGTGCTTTGAGGTGGATGAGATCAGCATGTTGTGGTCGGCCGATGGTGGTGATGAAGACGTGGATATGTGGGCGCTCAGGCTGCTGCTGCCGGACTCTGCGGCGCTTTGTCACACAGCTCTCGCCATTATAGGGAGGTTCGGGCCAATAACCACTCTTCTCATGGACACAGTGGCAGCGGTGAGAAGCAGATAGGCGAGGCGGTGAGAATACGATGCAGATGGGGTAGGCCGGTAGGGGTTGCCACTGGAAGTACAGAAGCCGCCGGAGCTGTGGTCAGGGTCTGCGGGGACAATGATTGGTGAGCACGAACGAGAAAAGGGGCGAGGATCGGGGGAGGAGGCGTTGCCGAGGACGAAGACGCATGACGCGCGCAAGAGTGGGCAGCTCTTGGATGCCCTGGCTGCTGCAACGCTGACCTGACCTGAAGCTGAAATCCTCAAACAGTATAGCTTCGTGTCGAGCCGAATCAAAGAAAGAAGGAAAGGTCGAGTACCACTAATTGATGGGTGTATGCGGGTGCGGCGCCATTGATCGCTATAGGTCAGAAAGTTCTTGCTAAAGCACATGATTATTTGTTAAATGTCTTAATGTGTTCATGTTGGAAACAAATTAAGAATGAAATGTAATATGCAAACGCTTACCTGTTATTCTTGGAAAATATCAGAGATTTCTGTTCCTTCTCAATCATGTTTGTAGGATGTTATGTTCCTTCCATTTGATTTAGATGGACAACAATCTTGCCCCTTTACCATGTCATTTCCAATGCATGGTAACATAAAAAAATTGCTGAAGGATTCGCCACCGACACCTGCATGAAATTGAACTGGATTTAGGTATAGTTCATTATGCCACCTCTTCCACTCACTGGGAGAGAAGAATTTTTATGCCTCAAATATTTGTGCTTTTGATTAATTCTCTGGATGAAGAAGTTGGAGGGGTGGGTCAAGTCATCAGACGATTTACTCGTTGTCCATACCACATATCTTGTCGACTTGCGTTGATGTCTCTCGGCATGAGAAAAAGATAGATATACACATGCGCTGCTGCAACCTACCATCAACGAATGTGTGGCCCGAGTCCATCTAAAATTGCACACAGATAGCGTGACTATAGTCGGACGCGGCGGAGCGCGCCATTTTGTCTAGTTCTCTCTTAATATATTGCCACTGGGCTTCTCCCCTGTTGGCCTTGCTTTTACGCAAAGTTCTTTCCTAGCGCGAGCTTCACGGTACCTGCTATCTGGGCAGTCCATTTTGCGTCGGGATATGCGCAGCTCAGAGCATCACATGCAGTGCATCAGTCGTTAGACTATGTATAGCTTCTGTACCTATGTACGTATATGGTACATATTGTAACACAACCATTATATATAATGAGATAAGCCACCCCTAGAGGGTTGTGCTGGTTCCCCAAAACTTATTGTCTTACATGGTATCGCGCTAGGTTACGATCGCTTCCGCTTCTAAACCCTAATACCCGCACCGCGGCCGCAGCCGCCGCCGCCTTCACCGCCGCCGCCGCGCCACCGATCGCGCCGCCGCCATGTCGAGCGCCGCCACCACCGGTTCCACTGCTGCGGGCTTCCTCCCGGCCTCTCTTGCGGCTCTGCTCAACCTCCCGCTCGATGCTGTCTCTGTTCCGGCTCCGATCGGGACAAGGAGCATCGGCTCCGTCTTCTCCACGCCGCCGGCGCCCTCGCTTGGGCGTGACCTCGTGGTCCACACCGCGGCGCCGCCGTCCGCTGCGAACTCCGCAGGCGTCATCCCGCCGCTCCTGCCGCAAGCGGATCACACTGCCCCGCTGGCGGGGTTGGCGGCGTCCGCCCCGGCCGCGGGCCTTGCGGCGTCCGCACCGGCCGCGAGCTT
>NC_041384.1:707872013-707881731 GCF_002162155.2 Triticum dicoccoides
CTTTGCGGCGCCCGCCCTGGCTGCGGTCCCGCCTCCTCCCGCATCGGCTTCGGTGCCTCCGGCTGCCTCCATGGTGTTTGCACCCCAGGCAGCCTCCTCGATGGGATTGTCTTCGCCGCCGCCGTTTCACTTCGGTCATCTCATCACCATCAAGCTCTCCGCCGACAACTACATCTTCTGGCGTGCGCAGGTTCTCCCGCTCTTGGGGAGTCACTACCTGCTAGGCTACGTCGACGGATCGCTTCCCTTCCCACCCGCGCTGGTAGACAGCGTGCACGGTCCGGTCTACAATCCGGCCCATCGCATCTGGACGGGGCAGGACCAGGCGAACCTCTCCTCCATCCAGGGGTCGCTCTCGCCGGCAGTTGCCGGCCTTGTTGTCTTCGTGAAGACGTCTCATGAGGCCTGGACCATCCTTGAGCACACCTTTGCAGCGCAGTCCCAGGCTCGTGTCTCTGCACTCCGTCGTCAGCTTGGAGAGTGTCAGAAGCTTGACTCCACTGCCACTGAGTTCTACAACAAGGTCAAGGGCCTCGCCGACACATTGGCCTTCATTGGACAGCCCCTCACCGACTCCGAGTTCAACTCGTTTATTGTCAATGGTCTTGATGAGGAGTATGATGCCTTAGTCGAGATCATCAACGAGCGGGGCAACTCGACACCCATGCTGGCACACGAGGTTTTCTCTCGGCTCCTTCTCACTGAGCAACGGGTCGAGACTCGCCGCACCAGGGGCACTGGCTCCCTCTCGGCCAACGCCGCCACCAAGGGTGGCCGCTCTTCTTCATCACCCCGGTCTCCCTTGGGGCTGCCACCGTCGCCCGCCTCGGCCCCCCCACCTACTGCGACCTTACCGGGGGCTGGCGGTCCACGTGTGTGTCAGCTTTGTGGCCGCGATGGGCACTGGGCCTCCAAGTGTCATAAGCGCTTCCAGCGAAGCTTCCTTGGTCTTGGCAATGACGGCAAAGATACACGCAACAATGCCCGTCAGGTCGCCATGGCTGATCGTCCCGCGCCGCAGAAGCAACAGGGACACACTCAGTCCTACTCCATCGATCCACACTGGTACATGGACTCTGGGGCGACAGAGCATCTAACCAGCGAGATGGGGAAGCTTCACACTCGTGAACCCTATCCCGACAAGATCCACACTGCCAATGGAGCAGGTATGCACATCTCTCATATTGGTCAAGCATCTCTTCTCACTAGACATGCCAATAGGAGTCTTCAGCTTCGCAATGTTCTTCGAGTTCCATCTGTGACCCGTAATCTTCTTTCAGTTCCTAAACTCACACGTGATAATAATGTGCTTTGTGAATTTCACCCTTTTGATCTTTTTATTAAGGATCGGGGCACGAGGGACATTCTTCTTAGTGGGCGGTTGTGCCAGGGCCTCTACCGTTTGGAGCATCCTGGTGTCGCTCGTGTTTTCAGTGGAGTTCGGGTCTCTCCGTCACAGTGGCATGCTCGTCTTGGTCACCCGGCCACACCTATTGTTCGTCATATTTTGCGTCGTCATGAGCTTCCTAGTTTGTCTAGTCATAAAGATGTAGCAGTGTGTGATGCTTGTCAGCAGGGGAAGAGTCATCAACTTCCTTTTTTGGAGTCCAGTCGTGAGGTGAAACATCCTTTAGAACTTGTGTTTTCAGATGTATGGGGTCCTGCTCAGACTTCTGTCAGTGGTCATAATTACTATATCAGTTTCGTTGATGCTTATAGTCGCTTTACCTGGCTTTACCTTATTAAACGCAAATCTGATGTGTTTGATATTGTTGTTCAGTTTCAAAAACATGTTGAACGTCTTCTCAAGCACAAAATTGTTCATGTCCAGTCAGACTGGGGGGGCGAGTATCACAACCTCAACTCTTTCTTTCAGTCGCTTGGGATAGCTCATCGTTTAGCATGTCCACATACACATCAGCAGAATGGTTCAGTCGAACGTAAGCATCGTCATATTGTTGAAGCTGGTCTTACTCTTTTGGCCCATGCATCTGTTCCGTTTCGGTTTTGGAGTGATGCTTTCACCACTGCATGCTTTCTCATCAACCGTACTCCTACTCGTGTTTTAAACATGAAGACTCCCATTGAGGTTCTCCTTAATGAACAACCTGATTATACCTTTCTCAAGGTATTTGGGTGTGCTTGCTGGCCGCATCTTCGTCCATATAACAAGCGCAAGCTTGAGTTTCGTTCTAAGAAGTTTGTTTTTCTTGGCTATAGCTCTCTTCATAAAGGTTATAAATGTCTTCATGTTCCCACTAATCGTGTCTATATATCTCGGGACGTCGTGTTTGATGAGCATGTTTTTCCCTTTGCCAACCTTCCTGTGTCCACTGTCGAACCACCATCCCTGCATTCATCCTCTATTGCTTCTGACCAATTTGATGATGTTGCATACTCTCCTTTGCTGTTACCTAACCATGGTGCAGGAACCGGACGTGGAGCTCGTTTGGAGCTGTTGGAGGATTCACCATCATCATCGTTGTCTTCTGGTGGGCACGTCGATCGCCCTATGTTGCATGGCATCTATTCGCGTGCCCATGCATGGTCACCCGACGAGCCCGTCGCGCCGAGCATCTCCACTGCTCGGTCCGTTTCGCCAGCGGCCGCCGAGTCGCCCGCGGCTCGGCCCGTCACGCCGTCTTCGCCTGCGGCTCGGCCCGTCACGCCGTCTTCGCCTGCGGCTCGGGTCCTCACGTCGCCTTCATCAGCGGATCGGCCCGCGACACCGGCCGCGCCACGGCCCACTATGCCGAGCTCGCCATCGGCCCGGTCTGTGATGCCGGAGTCGCCAGCTGCTTCGTCTGCTCTGCCGGTTTCGTCGGTGGGTCGGCCTTCTTCGCCAACCGAGTCCGAGGCTACCGTGACTGGCTCCTCGTCACCGGCTGACTCGTCAACGTCGCCGTCCTCCAGCCCGTTGCAGGCTGCTCCGTCGACCTCGGTGGTTCCTGTGTCCCGACCACATACACGCAGTCGCAGTGGCATTTTCAAACCTAAGGAACGTAAGGATGGTACGGTTGCTTGGTTGGCTGCTTGTTTGGATGCTGCTGTTGCGGATCCATCTTCTGAGCCTCGCTCATATCAGGCTGCCCTGCGCATTCCACATTGGCGAGAGGCTATGGAGCAGGAGTTTCATGCTCTTCTTCGTAACAAGACATGGACTCTCGTTCCTCCACCACCACGGGTAAATGTTATTGACTCAAAATGGGTATTCAAAGTGAAGAAGCATTCGGATGGATCTATTGAGCGTTACAAAGCGCGACTTGTTGCTCGCGGTTTTCGGCAGCGTCATGGTCTTGACTATGAGGACACCTTCAGTCCTGTCGTCAAGCCTACCACTATTCGGCTTCTTCTCTCCATTGCTGTTTCTCGTGGTTGGTCACTTCGTCAACTTGATGTGCAGAATGCTTTTCTATATGGATTTTTGGAGGAAGAGGTTTATATGAAACAGCCGCCTGGTTTCTCTGATCCTGATCGTCCTGACTATATCTGTCGTCTTTCCAAAGCACTATATGGTTTGAAGCAAGCTCCTCGTGCCTGGCATGCCCGCCTTGCCTCTGCCCTTCGTGCTCATGGGTTTGTGCCGTCTACTGCTGACACTTCGTTATTTCTTCTACAGAAGCCAGAAGTCACTATGTATCTTTTGGTATATGTCGATGATATTATCCTTGTCAGCTCTTCTCAGTATGCTGCTGATGCTCTTGTCTGCTCTCTTGGTGCTGATTTTGCGGTCAAAGATCTTGGGAAGCTTCACTACTTTCTTGGAGTTGAGGTCACTTCTCGTGCTACTGGTCTTGTCCTTACGCAGAAGAAGTACTCCTTGGAGTTGTTACAGAGAGCTGGCATGCTGAAGTGCAAACCGACCACCACACCCATGTCGTCTACCGACAAGATAACAGCTGTTGATGGTGAGCTTTTGTCTCCTGCGGATGCCACAGAGTACAGGAGCATTGTTGGTGGACTTCAGTACTTGACGATCACGAGACCAGATATCTCTTATGCTGTTAACAGGGTTTGTCAGTATCTTCAGGCTCCCAGAGATACTCATTGGCCTGCTGTTAAACGCATTCTTCGTTATGTTCAGTTCACCCTGACATTTGGTATGCATATTCGGCCGACTTCCTCTCGGGTCCTTTCGGCCTTCTCTGATGCAGATTGGGCTGGTAGCCCAGATGACAGGCGATCCACGGGGGGTTATGCAGTATTCTTTGGCTCTAATTTGATCGCCTGGAGTGCTCGGAAACAGGCTACTGTGTCACGTAGCAGTACTGAAGCTGAGTACAAGGCTGTGGCTAATGCTACTGCAGAGATTATTTGGGTGCAGTCTTTGCTTCAGGAGTTGGGTTTATCTCAACCACAGCCTCCTATTCTTTGGTGTGATAACATCGATGCTACATACCTTTCTGCAAATCCAGTATTTCATGCCCGAATGAAACACATTGAAGTTGACTATCACTTTGTACGGGAACGTGTATCACAGAAGCAACTCCAGATCAAGTTTATCTCATCTAATGATCAACTTGCAGACATCTTCACTAAGCCTTTACCGCTGCCACAGTTTGAGGCTTGTAGGCGCAATCTTACCCTTCTCAGTTCTTTAGAAAGTGGCTAAGATTGAGGGAGGGTGTTAGACTATGCATAGCTTCTGTACATATGTACGTATATGGTACATATTGTAACACAACCATTATATATAATGAGATAAGCCACCCCTAGAGGGTTGTGCTGGTTCCCCAAAACTTATTGTCTTACACTGCCTAAGCTTAATTAGAGAGGAGTTGTCCTGTCCAAGTAAACAGTGATACTACAATGTAGTCTGCAGGCGTAGGCCTGCAAGCTAGTCTTTGGGTCTACCTTTTTCCGGCTTCATATGTCTCTGTGCGTCTCGTCACCCTTGTTGTCGACTTCTGCATGTACAGAACGGAGCAGTGCATTGATTATTATACTAGATAAATTATTTCTGCTGTTCCATGTCACGTTCATATTCAACGAACACCAAGGCTGACGAACTGATCTGGTACAAAGTGTTCGACATCTTCAAGACCTCCCGGCAATTAGTTCCAGCCGATACATCTTTCAGAATCAACGAACTGGCCTCCAAGCGAGAAACAGGGTCGTCAGATCTGGGATAAATAAAAAAAATTATGTGGAACGAATTAATGTTCAGACAATGGGGATGGAGTGGTTGAGAAGTCAAGAAGATTGCAAATGGAGAAGGAAACGCACCTTGATTCCATTGCCGAGATGCACACGTGCCCACCGCTTGTTCGTCAACATCCATGCTCGTGCGGTTGGGCTCTTCCATATCGGGATTGTTTTTATCTGAGTTCTTGTTGCAAGGAGCAAGCTCTCTGGGCTCAAGATCCATGGCGTTTGAAGCTTGTTCGTCAAACATGGCAGATGGGAAGAGGAAGGAGGAGACGAGAGTATGTCTGCCGAGTATTGCGTGATTAAAAACCACGGGTCAGACACACGTGGCTTGTGGGCTTGTCGACAAAAGCATGTGTTGGTTCAAGTCTGACATCATGTCATGTACAGTGCCCCTACTAGGCCCATCAAGGATTGAGCGTCTGCGGCAGCTGTTCATTTGCACATATCGGCATGCACCTGAGCCCACAATAGATGGTTATGATAGGAGGTGCCGCGTAGCTCGTGCTACAGAAAACCGCTCTGCTTTTATTAGTTCAAGGTACATATATAAGTGTGGAATGTGAATAGAATAAACAATAATAACAAAATTACCTTAGAGGGCCGGCACACCACCACGTCTTTGCTATGTGGCGGGGACAATCCAGATGCATGGATGGGTGGCAGCGGCATGTATTTTGTAAACCTTTGAAGAAGGAGATATGCAAGGGCTTGAGTTTTCTGGCTGGGCTCCTACTCCCGCGTTGCCTCTCTCTGGCGACTCAGGGGGACCCCCTCCGGCGCAGCCACTTCCCCCACCCACTCCTCCCCCTCACCTCGCCACCGGTTGAGGAGCCCCGCCGGCGAAGCCTGGCCAGGCTCCAGGGAAGGTGGCGGCGAGGCATCGCTGTGCGAGGTGCGCCGGCATGTGGATTCAGACGGACGCGCAGCATGGTTCTGGCATAGGCTGGCTCGGCTCCGGCGAGGGATGGCGCGGATCCGGTGATCTGAGGGGAGAGGAGAGAAGAAGCACGGCGGCAGGTTCATGGCGGCTTCGTGCGGCACAGCTGTTGGCACAATCTTCTCTGCCATGTACGTGTTATACATGAATTTAATGGTTTTTCTTTGCAAAGAAAGAAGGGAAACATGCATCATAGTAAGGGTGACGCTAACAAAATGTTTGTGGAGGTGTTATTTTCTTTGATAAAGGATAATATATTAATATCAAGTTGGTATTAAGTACACTCAGCCTTTACAGTAGTGCATTCTCAAGAGCTAGTCGAGATATCAAATCATTAGCTCTTCCGATTAGATGTTAACCGAAGGTTTTACGCTCCTTTACAGAAGAAAGGACCTGACATATGTTGCACAAGAAAAGAAAAATGATGACCATCTTTGCATTTTTGCGATCTACTTTTACAGATGAACTGAAAAAAGGACAAGACACTAATTAAAGGAAAAGTTTACCCCAAGGCTTGCGTGACTGTCTTACCGACCAGTCAGGTGCCACATATCCTCCAGTGCTATTATGAGCGTCTTGAGAGACTTATGTATTCTCTAGGCAGTGTTAGAAGATGTTGTATAGGGATAGAAAAGATGTTTAACTTGTATCTCTTTCTATCTCTTCTTCTGCTCTATCTCCTCAAACCTCCTGTACCGAACATGATCGATCTCCTCGATCTCTATTCTTATAAGCCACGGCAGCCATCATATATATACAACCGCGGCCTGAGCAAAGAGTTCAACGCTTCCATCTAGTTTCACATGGTAACAGAGCCTCTTCCTCGACAGATCGAATAGAGATCGCATCTAGCTATCCCAGGCGACCGCAACTATGTCCACCACCTCCGCCGCCATGACGCCGAGCACCATGGGTGCCCTCACCACCGGCGCCTCCTCCTCCACCTTTGCATCTTCATCCACCTCCACCTCCATCAACTCCTTCCTTGGATCGCCGCCGCAAGAGAAGCTGACGAGAGGCAACTTCCTCCTCTGGAAGGCCATCGTCCTACCCCAGATAAAGGGCGCGAAGATGGAGCACCATCTTGACGCGAAGAGCCCAGCGCCGCCGCCCACCCTCACCGTTACCAAGGACGGCAAAGAAGAACAGGTGGTGAACTTTGCCAGATCCCTCTGGTACGTACAACAGCAACAACTCCAAGGTTACTTGATGGGCTCCCTCTCCCGCGACATCCTTGCGCAGGTGGCCACGCTCCAGACGCCGGCAGAAGTCTGGCGTGCCATCCACGACATGTTCGCCGCCCAGAGCCAAGCGCAAGCCATTAACACTCGCATCGAGCTTACAAACCTGCAAAAAGGTAACATGACTATGGCAGAGTATCTTGGCAAGATTAAGAGCCTCACCGACGAAGTTGCATGCACTGCCGCCGCGCTCTCCGATCTGGAGATCGTGTCCAAGATCTTGGCCGGACTGGACATGGATTATAATCCAGTCGTCTCGGCCCTTGCCGCTCGGGTGGAGCCGATCACCGTCCAGGAGCTGTATAGTCAGCTCCTGAGCTTCGACGCCCGCCTCAATCTTCTTCATGGCGCCGCTTTTCGCCAATCTTCTGCCAACGCCGTTTCGCGTGGACGCGGCCGTGGGCGCGGTGGGCGCGAGCATGGCAACTCCCAGGGCGACGGCGGCTACACCAACAACTACGAAAACACAGGAGGCGGCAGCTACAACAACTCCTCCAACAGAACAGGGGGCGGTGTCTTCAACAACAACACTAGCCACCGCTCCTCCTCCTCCTCTCGCGGTCGTCCTCGCTGTCAACTCTGCAAGAAGGCCGGCCATGAGGTTTTGGACTACTGGCACCGCTATGATGAAGACTTCGTTCCAGATTCTCGTCAAGTTGCTGCAGCTATGCGTGATCAAGGAGGAGAAGGAGTGTGGTATGTTGACTCCGGCGCTACGGATCATGTCACAAGTGAGCTAGAGCAGCTTGCTCTCCGTGAAAAATATCACGGCAATGATCAGATTCACACCGCAAGCGGTGGAGGTATGGATATTAGACACATTGGTCATGCTTTTATTAATTCCCCTATGCTTAAACGTGATCTAGTCTTAAAAGATGTTCTTCATGTTCCTCAAGCCGACAAAAACCTTGCCTCTATGTCTCGTTTAGCTACTGATAATAATGTCTTCTTTGAAACTCACCCTCGTTATTTTTTTATAAAGGATCGGGCAACGAGGGAACTTCTACACCACGGTAGATGCATTGGCGGCCTCTACCCCATCACATCCGGAGCACTTAGTCGCAGGCATCGTCGGGTCTACTCCATCATCAAGCCCTCCTTGGCAAGCTGGCATCAATGTTTAGGACATCCTTCTTCAGTCATAGTTAAGCAAGTAGTCAAAAAAGGCAAACTTTCTTTGTCACATAGTCCTATTAGTGATTCGGTTTGTGAAGCTTGTCAATGTGCCAAGAGTCACCAACTTCCCTATCCTAAGTCTAGTAGTGTTTCTCATGCTCCTTTAGAGCTTATCTTCAGTGATGTATGGGGACATGCCTGAGATTCTTTTGGTAGAAAAAAAATATTATGTCAGTTTCATCGATGATTACAGCAAGTTTACTTGGATTTATTTACTTAAGTATAAATCTGAAGTCTTCTCTATATTCCAAGAGTTTCAAAAACTTGTTGAAAGGCACTTTGACAGAAAAATCTTGACAGTCCAAAGTGACTGGGGAGGGGAGTATGAGAAGCTCAACTCCTTCTTTCGTAGTATAGGCATTGCACACCATGTGTCTTGTCCCCATGCTTATCAACAGAATGGCTGTGCCGAGCGTAAACATTGCCACATTGTTGAAGTTGGCCTCTCTTTACTTGCTCATGCCTCCATGCCTCTTAAATATTGGGATGAAGCTTTCATCACTGCCACATACCTTATTAATCGTTTGCCTAGCAAAGTTATTGGAAATTCTACTCCATTGGAACGCCTTTATCATCAAAAACCAGACTATACTTCTCTCAAAACTTTTGGGTGTGCATGCTATCCCAATCTTCGTCCATACAATCACTAGTGCAGAACCGGGCAATAGCACCGGTTCGTAAGGCCTTTTAGTGCCGGTTTGGTAACCGGCGCTAAAGTGTAGGCACTAAAGCCCCCCCCCCTTAGTACCGGTTCAGCACGAACCGGTGCTAAAGGGCAACCACGTGGCACGAGCCAGCTTCGGGGGCAGGAAGCCCTTTAGTACCGGTTGGTGTCACCAACCGGTATTAAAAGATTGGGGGAGTTTTGGGTTTATGATTTCTTTTTTATTTAATTTTGTGTTTTCCATTTAATTCTTTTTCGTTTGCTGGTATTTTACGATACTACATATTGTACACGTTATGCATATATATAAATAGAATTTCTAGTAGAACCGATCATAATATATATATATATATATATATATATAGAGAGAGAGAGAGAGAGAGAGAGTAATGCTAAACTAAGCGTGAGTGTAGAATAGCTTATTCTACACCCTAGTAACGGTACATATAAAATATGGTAACACACTATGTAAAATATAGTAATTTTCATAAAAATGTAGTAAATTACAAACATAGATGATAAAAAAATATTTTCCGAATTACTACATTT
>NC_041384.1:707882304-707956367 GCF_002162155.2 Triticum dicoccoides
ACAATTTCTCCTAATTGGTGCCTTCGGAGCCAGTGGCATTAGCCTAATTGGTGCCTTCGGAGCACGATAACAATTGGAAGTGGTTCATGGGGGCGCTAGCGGGTAATAGTATTTTCCTTTGGGATCTATGACCTGGTCGAGCAAAAATCCCGCTATTTCCTCTTGAATTGCTTCTATGCGCTCCTCTGTTAGGAGCTTCTCCCGCACCTCTTTGAACTGTTAAGAAGGAGATCAATATGCACGTGTATTAGTTGTGTGACTAGATATCGCTAATGGTGTAAAAATTATGAATAGTGTTCTGACAAACGTACCCACTCCCGTCTTTGAGATTTGCTCCTTTCGGACACCATCATGCGAATGTTCTCGCAAACGTAGTATGCACACAGATTATTCCCCGACGCCTGCTTCAGGGCCTTTACGAGAATGGAATTTGATCAGATAATAATTAATCAAGCATGATAATTAAAGAGATGTCAGCTAGCTAGTACTACTTAATTACTTACCTGGGGTCGATACCATTTCAGATTTTGTTTCCATGGGCCTGGAGTGACCCTGATGAACTTTGCCCAAGCCCTGCCCGCCGACAAAGAAAATGAATAAATGAGTTATTAAATAGTTGTTATCAGGAAATGACGAACTAATTAAATAGGCCGAGATATAGTTAATAATGATTGAAATTACCTGTTAACTATCCCCTTCACGATGGTGTAGTCACTTGCTTTCTTAAGTAGTGAGTCTAGTACTTCAACTGTTCCTTCATCGACTTTAATGATTAACAAGATCCAGTGAAATCTGCATGCACACATGTTTGCATGTCTTAATTAAGCGGGCATATGTAAGCAAAAACATGTAGCTAGCTAGTAGGCAAAAATAGAATTTGTAGTACAAGACAGTGTGACTCACTCGAAGTTGTAAGGAAGTAGTATATCTTCATTGTATTTGAGGTGCTTGAAGAACTCTAGCATGCTTTCCTCTACACTTTTTTCGTAATATGAATCTATTTTCCATGTGTATTCATTAATGGTATTTGGGTCAACGAACCTAATGCCATAGCGTCCACCTTTTTTCATTTCATAAATCTTCATCCTGCATAATACCACAGGAAAGAATATAGCGAGGATAATTACAGGTAATGATTGATCGAAATGATCACTACAGCTAGCTTGAGACTTAAATTACAGAAAGAAATCACTTACAGACAATAGCAACTGACGATAGATTTGTCGAGTGCATCTTGATTGTATAGCTGAAATAATTTTGAATACTCAACGGTCACAGCTTTCTCATGGTAGTAATGATCCTTCTTGACATTCACCATGAGGGACTCTCAATTGGAAATCTTGGTAATGTCCATGTACCATTGATGCAATTCATACATTCTCGTTGGGAGCTTATTGACCTCGTCTGGCTCGACCAAAGGTTGGCCCCGGACATATTTCCGTTTTATTTCCTCCTCTCTAGTCAGAGACATGGGCTCGATATCGAGGAGTTGTCCAACAGTGATCCCAATCATTTCAGCTTGCGCAATATGCTCCTCGGTTATTACCACATCGCCCACCCCGGGAACGTTAACAGTTTGCCCACAATAATATTGGGCGCGCCTACTCTCATGTGTTGTTGGCACAACAAGCGGGGGGATTGATTGCGTCGCCTGTTCTCCCAGCTGGGGAACGGTTTTACCGCTCCTTTTGCCAGCTGATTTTCTCAAGCTCGAGCTCGCCTCTTTCTGTAGACGTGCTCGATTTAACTTCTTGATGTGGCGCTCATAGTCTGTGTCAACAGGCTTGGGAGCTGGTGCTCTAGCCATACGAATGAAGTGGTCAATCTTTTCCACAGGCACTTTCTCCCTTGGCGGCGGTGGTGGTTTCGGTGCAAAATGGGCTTCCACCTCGGCCTTCGATATGGCTACGTTTTCCTCCTCGGACTTGTCGTAAGGCCTCTACGGAAGAGGCGCGAGGCTTGGACCATATTGAAATCGCTTGCCTCTGCATGTACCTCCAGTACTACCTCGACTTGTACCACTACGCACCATAGCTGAGGCGGCTCTCTTCCGTGATTGCTGAGGCGGCGAAGACGGCTGACGTGGCTGAGTTGGAGGAGGAGGAGTGGCCTGAAGCTGTGCCGGACTTGAAGGAGGAGTGGCCTGAAGCTGTGCCAGACTTGGAGGAGGAGTGGCCTGATGCTTTGCCGGACTTGGATGAGGAGGAGTGGCCTGAAGCTGTGCCGGACTTGGAGGAGGAGTGGCCTGACACGTTGGTGGACTTAGAGGAGCGGGAGTCTGCTGACTCGGTGGCGGACTTCGACGAGGAGTCGGATGACGCGGTGTCGGTGGCCTTCGAAAGATGATGCAATCCTTTCTCCATAGGATGATACGATGGTTGGCCTCTCCCAGTGTGTGCTCATCGTCACCTCCAGGAATGTCAAGCTCTAGCCCCGAATATTGGTCCACCACCTCATCAACCAAGACACGAGCATAGCCCGCTGGAATCGGGTTGCAATGGAAGGTTGCCTCGGGGGGGATTTGTAAAAGCAGGGGCGTCCGCCACCTTCATGGATATGTTCTTCATTTTGAAGTGTAGCTCGCAGTTAGTGTTCTCCATGATGTCATCCACTGGGTAGCTATCCAGCAATGTGTCGCCCGCGGCGGAACCCACGCTGCTTCTCGGCATGGATGGGACGGTGCTATCCAATGGTGGATCATCGGCTAGCTATTGAGACCCCCTTTGCTGGCTAAGTGAGTCGATCTGCTCCTGCTGCCACTGGAATTTGACTGCCAAGTCCGCGTGCGCTGATTCTAGGCCTTGAAGGCATTCATAGTCTAGCTTCCTCTGCTCCTCCTCCATCTTCCTCTTCTTCTCCTCCACAATCTTCTTTCTCGCACGGGTTCTGTAGTCGGCGTTCCAGTCCGAAAACCCCTCATACCACGGAATAGAGCCCATGCCTCGTGTTCTTCCCGGGTGTTCAGGATTTCCCAGGGCATGCGTAAGCTCGTCGTTCTCTCTGTTGGGTTCGAACACCCCCGATCGAGCCTCTTCTATTGCAACACGTAGCTTATTTTCGGCTCCGTCCAGACATGCCTTCGTCGAAACTTTGCCTGTCTTCGGGTCCAACTCCCTCCCATGCGCATAGAACCAAGTCCTGCACCTGGGGAGCCAGCTCAATGTTTCTGGAGTGACACCTGCATCCAACATCTCTTTCTCAGACTTATCCCACTTAGGCATTCCCACCGCATAGCCACCTGGCCCCAGCTTATGGAACTTATCCTTTTTTGCGACATTGGCCTTGTTTATTCTCGACCATTCCTTACATAATTCCGCATCCTTGAATTTCACGAAATCGTCCCAATGAGCACTTTGCTTCTCTAGTGTTCCCTCGAATACTGGAGTCTTCCTTCCTCCCTTGACGTACTTGGCCCATTCACGAATCTTGTGGTTCTTGAATGCAACCGCCATCTTCCTAAGAGCAGCGTCCTTGACTTTCTCCACATCTGCATCTGTGAAATGATCTGGTAGGGTGAAATGTTCCATGAGCGTTTCCCAAAGCAGAAGTTTTTGTCTGTTGTCGACAAAAGTAAGTCCTGGATGTGGCTTTGCTGGCTCTCTCCATTCTTGAAGGGAGATTGGGAGTTGGTCCTTCACAAGAACTCTGCACTGACGAATGCACTTGTCCGCAATCTTCTTAGGCGCTAATGGTTCGCCATTAGGTTTGATGGCCTCAATATTGTACTTTACGCCCTCCTTCAACTTATTGTTCGGGCCTCGTTTCCTGTTGCCTGAAGATTTGCTCGATCCGGATGGCTGAAAGAAGAAAGATCGATTCGTTAATATATCTTCAAGTCATTTAAAACATGTGATGATCACCAAATGCCTGCTTATATAAATATATATACCTCCCCGGTCTTTGTTGTTTCAAGATCAACATTTTCTTCGTCATGTTCATAGTTCATGACTTCATCAATTCAGTCGTCGTGATCGAATATCATATCACCCTCCCCGGTGTAGTTTAGATATTCGGAGCCGTCATAATCTTTTTAATTCTGATCATCATCTGGACCGCGAGGATTGTGTATGATATTGAACAGGGCCTCTTCTCCCTCTCTGCCAGTATTGTCCGCCATAGGTTTTGTTTAACTAATCCAAAAGAAATATATTCAAATTACAATGCATGGATGCAATCAATTAATAAGGAAAAACTGAATCAATCATAGTACATAATAAGCATCATCAAATATAATCTCGAATATGTCGTCTCGAATAATAGATATAATCTCGAATACATCGTCTCGAATAATAGATATAATCTCGAATACATCGTCTCGAATAATAGATATAATATCAAATACATCACTAGCTAGCTAGCTAGCAAGCTAATAAAGATCGAATACTACAGAGTAATCTAGGTCACTCGCGGTTCCTGAGGTGCGGGCGGTGGACACCCAAAGAGAAGGAACCATCAACGGATTATAGCTCGGGTGATCTCCCAAAAGAACCTGCCAGGTATTGGAGAACCTGACGTCCATAACAGCCATGTAGCGATGGACGTGCTCGTCCTCCTCCCTAAAACGGCGACGTACCACCTCCGGTGGGGCCGGCTCCCTCCGCACCGAAAGTGGCTCACGCGAATGCCACCAAAGGAGATAAGGGTCGACGACGGGACCCGGGGCCGGGTTCCTCACCAAGCATCGCGCCCCTGAAGGTAGCACCTCCCAGTGCCAGCCCGGCGGAGCCCAGTCCCGGACATGGGTCCTCTGAAGCAGGACGTCGTCGCGAACGGGTCGACAGCGAGGATGCGGGCCGGGCATCGTCGACAACAAATACTATATGCCGCAAAAGTAAAGTAACATTTTTTAAATGATGGATTGTGATTTCATATATGCAAATTCTAAATTTTATAACTAAAACTAACATTTCTAATATTTCTATAACTAAAACTAACATTTCTAATATTTCTATAACTAAAAAACATTTCTATATAACTAACATTTCTAATATAACTAAATTTCTATATAACTAACATTTCTAATATCTATATATAACTAACATTACTATATAACTAACATTTCTATAACTAAAACTAACATTTTTAATAATTCTATAACTAAAAAACAGAAAGATTGCTAACACTTCTATAACAATGTGTGTGTGTGTTTGTGGTTGGCGGCCAGGGCACTCGCACCTGCTTATAAGCCCCGCCGTCGCTGCTGTCTCGAGCTCCTCTCTTAAACAGGCCTTCTGGGCAACCTCTTCTGCGATGCCCTGTTGGGCCTACTAGGCTAGAGGGCCTGCATCCTGGCCCAACTAGAATTTGGGTTTCTAGTCGTATTCAGGCCGTTGTGGCCCAGTAGGTGGGCTTTTTTTGCGTTATTTATTTTTGTTTTATTTATTTTTGAGTTGTTTTTTGCTGTATTTAGAGTTTCTTTGTGAATATTTTTGCTTTAGGTATAAAAAATTACAAACTTTCTGTTAGTACCGGTAGTTTACAAATTTGAATAGTTTAAATTTTGAATTATTTGAAATTTGTGTGAATCACTAGTTTGTGAATAACTTAACTTTGAAAATAGATTTTTCAGTGATTTTTTTCTTACGTTTAATATTAGTGTGTTTTATCATTATATTCAATTTGGTAATGCTTAGGTTATTTAAAAAATGAAATGCCTTTGTAACGGATGAGTTTTCGTCCGAAACCCTGATACTTCGAAAGAGATTGTCTATTTTGTACATGAAGTGCATCCAGTTTTTGCGGTAACCCGCTCTACTTTTTTGCACATGCTATGTGGGTGAAATTATGATACCATGCCAACTTTGAATCTTTTTTGAGTTCATTTGAAATGCTTTTCAATTTCAGGGTCATTTAGCTAATAAAATCAGTAAATGCATAAAAGAATTTGCTTGCACATAAAATTTCTTCGCGTTTCAAATGCCAAAACACATAACTAGCTACCCTAACTATTACAGAGATTCCCTCCTGGGTGTGAAACATAGAAGAAAATGATGATAGTGAAGCCGATCACATCCTAGATCTTTGGGTGTGAAACTTTTTCTTCGCGTGTGTCCCTTTGCGCCGTAGTCATGGAAAATCTTCATCATTTAACTGGATGCTTGGGTCAATATTCATTGTGAATGGAGCAATTTCATCAAACTTTTCATAATCTCCTGACATGTCTGTCTTTTCATCCACTCCCACGATGTTTCTCTTCCTAGAAAGAACTATGTGCCGCTTTGGCTCATCGTACGATGCATTCGCTTCCTTATCTTTTCTTTTTCTCGGCTTGGTAGACATGTCCTTCACATAGAAAACTCGTGCCACATCATTGGCTAGGACGAATGGTTCGTCTGCATACGCAAGATTGTTGAGATCCACTGTTGTCATTCCATACTACGGGTCTTCCATTTCCCCGCCTCGTGTCATATTGACCCATTTGCACCGAAATAAAGGGACCTTCAAACCACGTCGATAGTCAAGTTCCCATATGTCCTATATATAACCATAATATGTTTCATTTCCCGTCTTGGTTTCTGCATCAAAGCGGACACCACTGTTTTGGTTGGTGCTCTTCTTATCTTGGGCGATCGTGTAAAATGTATTACCATTTATCTCGTACCGTTTGAAAGTCATTATATTCGAAGATGGTAACTGGGACAGAAAGTATAGGTCATCTTCAATAGAGGCGTCATGCATGGTACGTGTCTGCAACCAGTTGGCGAAACTCCTGGTTTGTTCACGTGTAATCCAGTCATCAGACCGCTTCGGGTGTTTGGAGCGTAGCAAATTCTTGTGTTCATCCATATACGGAGCCACCAAGGCGGAATTCTGTAGAACTCTGTAGTGTGCTTCAGTGAGAGAATGTCCGTCCATACATATTATTTGTTCCCCTCCTAGCGTGCCTTTTCCATCCAGTCTGCCCTTATGCCGCGATTTAGGAACACCAATCGGCTTAAGGTCAGGAATAAAGTCAATACAAAACTCAATGACCTCCTCATTTTCATGTCCCTTGGAGATGCTTCCTTCTGGCCTAGCACGGTTATGAACATATTTCTTTAAGACTCCCATGAACCTCTCAAAGGGGAACATATTGTGTAGAAATACAGGACCCAAAACGTTAATCTCTTCACATAGGTGAACTAGGACGTGCGTCATGATGTTGAAGAAGGATGGTGGGAACACCAACTCGAAACTGACAAGACATTGCACCAAATCATTCTCTAACCTTGGTATGATTTCTGAATCGATTACCTTGAGGGATTGCATTGAGGAATGCACATAGCTTCACAATGGCTAATCGAACGTTTTTCGGTAGAAGCCCCCTCAATGCAACCGAAAGCAGTTGCGTCATAATCACGTGGCAGTCATGAGACTTTAGGTTCTGGAACTTTTTCTCTGCCATGTTTATTATTCCCTTTATATTCGATGAGAAGCCAGACGGTACCTTAATACTGAGCAAGCATTCAAAGAAGATTTCCTTCTCTTCTTTGGTAAGAGCGTAGCTTGCATGACCCTGATGTATGCCGTCTTTTCCGTGCATACGTTGCTGGTCCTCCCGTGCCTCAGATGTATCTTTTGTCTTCCCATACATGCCCAAGAAGCCAAGCAGGGTCACACAAAGATTCTTCGTCACGTGCATCACGTCGATTGCAGAGCGGACCTCTCTTTCCAATAGGGCAGGTCCCAAAATATAGATTTCTTCTTCCACATGGGTGCGTGTTCATCAGCGTCATTTGGAACAGGTTGTCCACCAGGACCCTTTCCAAAGACCACCTTCAAATCCTTGACCATATCATGTACATCAGCACCAGTACGGTGGCGAGGCTTCGTCCGATGATCCGCCTCACCTTTGAACTGCTTGCCTTTCTTTCTTACGGGATGCCTGCTCGGAAGAAATCGACGATGTCCTAGGTACACATTCTTCTTACAATTTGCCAAATATATACTGTCGGTATCGTCCAAACAGTGCGTGCATGCACGGTATCCCTTGTTTGTCTGTCCTGAAAGGTTACTGAGAGCAGGCTAATTATTGATGGTCACGAACAACAATGCCTTTAGGTCAAATTCTTCCCCTATGTGCTCATCCCACGCACGTACAACTGTTCCATTCCACAGTTGTAAGAGTTCTTCAACTAATGGCCTTAGGTACACATCAATGTCGTTGCCGGGTTGCTTAGGGCCTTGGATAAGCACTGGCATCATAATGAACTTCCGCTTCATGCACAACCAAGGAGGAAGGTTATACAAACATAAAGTCACAGGCCAGGTGCTATGGTTGCTGCTCTGCTCCCCAAAAGGATTAATGCCATCTGCGCTTAGACCAAACCATACGTTCCTTGCGTCATCTGCAAACTCCTTCACGTACTTTCTTTCGATTTTCCTCCACTACGACCCGTCAGCGGGTACTCTTAACTTTCCGTCTTTCTTACGGTCTTCTCTGTGCCATCGCATCGCCTTGGCATGCTCTTTGTTTTGGAACAAACGTTTCAACCGTGGTATTATAGGAGCATACCACATCACCTTGGCAGGAATCCTCTTCCTGGGGCGCTCGCCCTCGACATCATCAGGGTCATCGTGGCTGATCTTATAGCGCAATGCACCGCATACTGGGCAATCGTTCAAATCCTCGTACTCACCGCGGTAGAGGATGCAATCATTAGGGCATGCATGTATCTTCTGCACCTCTAACCCTAGAGGGCAGACAACCTTCTTTGCTTCGTACGTACTCTCGGGCAATTCATTGTCCTTTGGAAGCATATTCTTTATCATTACCAGCAACTTTCCAAATCCCTTGTCAGATACACCATTCTCTGCCTTCCATTGTAGCAATTCCAGTGTGGTGCCCAGCTTTTTCTTGTCACCTACGCAATTCGGGTACAACAATTTTTTGTGATCCTCTAACATGCGCTGCAACTTCTTCTTCTCCAAATCACTTGCGCAGTTTCTCTTTGCATCGGCAATGTCCCGACCTAGATCATCAACGGGCTCATCCGATGCCTCTTCTTCAGCTTCTTCCCGCATTGCCGGCTCAGCTTCTTCCCGCATTACCGGCTCAGCTTCTTCCCTCATTGTTGTATCATCGTATTCAGGGAACCCATGGCCAGGATAGCTGTCGTTGTCCTCTTCTTCTTCATTGTCTTCCATCATAACCCCTCTTTCTCCATGCTTGGTCCAAACATTATAGTGGGGCATGAAACCGGAATCAAACAGGTGGATGTGAATGGTTCTTGACGCAGAGTAATTGTGACCATTCTTACAGCCAGCACATGGACAAGGCATAAAACCATCCGCCCGCTTGTTTGCCTCAGCCGCAAGCAGAAAAGTATGCACACCATTAATGAACTCGGGAGAGCATCGGTCATCGTACATCCATTGCCGGCTCATCTTCAATACACAACATCGAAAACACCAAATTAATACAATACATAAAGTTCATACATAAAGATCATACAACACTTAAATGCAACAAACAAATAACTCTCTAGCTAAAGAATTTAAAAACAACAACAAATGCGATCAAGATCGCAACTAAGGTAACAATTGATCCAACAACATAATGATACCAAGCCCCACTATGAATGGCATATTTTCTAATCTTTCTAATCTTCAAGCGCATTTTCTCCATCTTAATCTTGTGATCATCGACGACATCGGCAACATGCAACTCCAATTCCATCTTCTCCCCCTCAATTCTTTTCAATTTTTCCTTCAAATCCTCGTTTTCTCTTTCAACTAAATTTAACCTCTCGACAATAGGGTCGGTTGGAATTTCCGGTTCAACTACCTCCTACATACAAATATCTATGTCAACTTGATGGGCATAATTTGTCATAAACACGAAATGCAATGAATAGTTTTAGAAGAGAATATACCACATCCGAATCATAACCCGGACGAGGGCCGACGGGGACGGATATCAAAACCATGGCACTATGTATAACAAACAACGTATGGGTAAGATAATTATACGAGTAACTATATATCCAAATCACACAAACATCAAATTTTTATATAAAACTTCATGAACAAGAGGCTCACCACAAGGTGGTGCCGGCGACGGGACGTTGCGAGCGATCGACGGTGGTTACGACGGAGATTTAGAAGGTACTAAGTAAACCACACCTACATATGCAAGCTAAGTGTTATTTTTACCTCAAATTGCATATAAATCAAATACTAGCATATATATATAATTCCTCCCAAATTACTAAACTCAAAAATCAATCACTATATAAAGCATTGCACGAGCTAATCTAGCAATGAGAGATGAAAGGACAAAGTTGCTAACCTTTGTGATCATTTGAATGGATGGGGGCCTTCAAATCTTGACAAATTTTGGGCAAAATGTGTGATGAGCTTGAGAGGAAGAGGGAAAAGAATAGGGAGGAGAGGGGAAAGGGGAAGAATAGAGCGAGCTCGGGTGGACGAAGGGTCTATGTAGGACGACCTTTAGTACCGGTTCGTGATACGACCCGGTACTAAAGGTGCTAGAGGGGCCCCGGACTGACAACATCCTGCCACCACTCACTTTAGTACCGGTTCGTGGCACGAACCGATGCTAAAGGTTCTCCACGAACCGGTACTAATGAGAGCGGCCGGCTAGCCGTTGGAACCGGCACTAATGCACACATTAGTGCCGGCTCAAATTCAAATCAGCACTAATGTGCTTCACGTTTGACCATTTTTCTACTAGTGAATCATCATAAGCTTGAGTTTCGTTCTACTCAATGCGTTTTTCTTGGCTATAGCAATCTCCACAAAGGCTATAAGTGCCTAAAAATTGCTACTGGACATATTTATATTTCTAGAGATGTCGTTTTTGATGAAAATCTCTTTCCATTTGCCAAGCTTCATCCAAATGCAGGCGCCCTCCTTCGTGGTGAAATAGCCCTTCTTCCTGATCACGGGGCGAATTAACTAAAGCTGATCATGTGAAAAATTCCAAGGAAAATTGTTTTTCTGTAGATTCTGGCCGTCATTTTATGTGTGCGGGTTCGGACGAAGAAGGCACAGGATCCAACACTGATTCGGCTAGCAGCGGCGCCGGATCCCATGCTGATTCCCGCGTCAGAGCTGCCGCGCCTGATGGCGCGCGATCCCAGGAGGATTGCTCTCCCCTGCATGCATCTTCTCACGCGCCAGTGGCCGACCGGGTGGACCCCGCTTGTCCCGATGTGCGGTTGGCTGAGGCTGCGAGCCCAGGCGCGGGTGCACGCGCGCGCATGGCCGACAACCCCCACCGGGTGGACCCCGCCAGCCCAGGCGCGGGCGGGACTCTATCACCGCGCGCCACTTGTCCGCGGGATGACGAGGCGCGGGACACGATGGCTAATTCGGCTGGCGACAGGAGATCGCCTACACCTGCGCCGACAGAATTAGAAACAGGTGCAGAATCGTCCTTGGATCTGGTGCCGGGATCTTCTGTGGATAATTATGCGTCTCCAAATGCTCCTAGATCTTATGTGCCTACATTAGCAGTTTGTTCTCAGGCTCCTCGTCGACACACACGATCACAGTCATGTATCGTCAAAAATAAAGAGTACAATGATGGTACGGTACGATATGATCGTGTCAAACGTGCTTTTCTTAGTAGTGTTGGAGAACCAGTTAATTTGCATGATGCTCTAGATCATAAAGAATGGAAAAAGGCTATGGATAATGAATATGATGCGCTTATGAAAAATAGAACTTGGCACTTAGTACCCTCAAGGAAGGGCAGCAATGTCATAGATTGCAAATGGGTCTATAAGATAAAAAGAAAATCTGATGGAAGCATAGACAGATACAAGGCTAGGTTAGTGGCCAAAGGGTTTAAGCAGAGATTTGGTATTGATTATGAAGATACATTTAGTCATGTTGTTAAGGCAGCTACCATTCGACTTGTATTGTCTATTGCTATTTCCAGAGGTTGGAGTTTATGACAGCTAAATGTTCAGAACGCGTTTCTTCATAGTGTTCTTGAGGAAGAAGTGTTCATGCGGCAGCCACCTGGATATGAGAATCAAAGCATGCCAAATCATGTCTGTAAGTTGGATAAAGCTCTGTATGGTTTGAAACAGGCCCCAAGAGTTTGGTAGTCAAGGTTGAGCATGCAGTTACAACAACTTGGGTTTACACCATCCAAAGCAGATACTTCATTGTTCTTTTATCATAAGGGTAATATCACTATATTTGTACTTGTTTATGTTGATGATATAATTGTTGCAAGTTCAAGTTCAGATGCTATCACTTGTTTGCTTGAAGATCTTAAGTTGGAGTTTGCTCTCAAGGATTTGGGAGATCTTCACTATTTCCTTGGCATAGAGGTCAAGCAGGTTAAGGATGGTATTCTTCTTACTCAAGAAAAGTATACTACTGACATACTCAGAAGAGTAGGACTGCAACATTGTAAGCTTGTAAGCACACCGATTTCAACTTCTGAGAAACTTACTCTTGAAAGTGGAGAAGCTCTTGGACCAGAGGATGCAACTAATTACAGAAGTGTTGTGGGTGCTTTGCAATATTTGACTCTTACACGTCCTGATATTTCTTACTCTATGAATAAGGTATGACAGTATTTACATGCACCTAGAACAACTCACTAGACTGCAGTCAAAAGGATTTTGAGGTATCTTAAGTTTTCTGAAGGACTTGGACTTCAAATTACCAAGTCTCCATCTCTGCTTGTTACTGCTTACTCTAATGCAGACTGGGCTGGGTGTGCTGATGACAGAAGGTCCACAGGTGGTTTTGCTGTGTTTCTGGGAACTAATCTTATATCCTGGAGTGCAAGAAAACAGGCTACTATCTCACGATCAAGTACAGAGGCTGAATATAAAGCTTTGGCAAATGCCACAGCTGAAGTAATGTGGATACAGACTTTACTCTATGAACTTGGAATCAAGGCTCCACAAGCTGCAAGATTATGGTGTGATAATATTGGCGCAACCTATCTTTCAGCTAATCCTGTTTTTCATGCACGCACTAAACATATTGAAGTTCATTTCCACTTTGTCAGAGAAAGGGTAGCTCGAAAGCTCCTTGATATTCGGTTTGTACCTACTGGAGATCAACTTGCTGATGGCTTCACAAAATCACTCACCATGAGGAGATTGGACGAGTTCAAGTACAATCTTAACCTTGCAAAAGTTTCTTGAGGTTTAGATTGAGGGGGAGTGTTAGAAGATGTTGTATAGGGATAGGAAAGGCGTTTAACTTGTATCTCTTTCTATCTCTTCTTCTGCTCTATCTCCTCAAACCTCCTGTACCGAACATGATCGATCTCCTCGATCTCTATTCTTGTAACCCACGGCACACATCATATATATACAACCGCGGCCCGAGCAAAGGGTTCAACGCTTCCATCTAGTTTCATAGGCAGGAGTCCAAAGCCGAGATGAGTAGTGGTGACTTGCTGTCGTTTCTACGACAGGGATTGGGAGCAATTTTGGCCTCATTGTAACTAGACGACCATTGGCTTCACGGGGTGATGTAGCTAGCTTCTTAAGTTAGTTAATACAATCCTGAAGGGAAATGCCTATTAGGCTTTTTTGATGCTTGGATCTTTGAGGGCGCTTTTGCAGATCACCTTCGTACTCAAACCGAGATCCACTATTTACAGCACTTTGCGGCAAATAGAGGAGTGATGTAGACAGTGATGCCTGACTAGGTACTGTAGCAAAGGTTTCGCATGGTAGCACGGTTGGTTTCTATAGTGTAGCATGGTCTTTGGCGTTGTAGTGGTCTAGTACTGTAGCAGCCTCGGTTCATTGTGCATTTCGTAGCATGTCAGGTCTTTGGTCTTCGTTTATATTTTGAACCTTTTTTGAAAAATGAGAAGACATTTTAAATTCCGTGAAAAAGCAAAAATATTTTGAATTTTGTAAACAAAATTTAAAACAAGATTTATTTTTTAAATTCCGAAGATTTTTTGTGAAACATGAAAATTTTGTGAAATTGCTGTTTTGAGAATATGATATTTTTGGAATTTGTGAATAAAGAAACTTGAAAAAATATTTTCCTAAATTCCTAAACGTTTTTTGAAAATACAGATTTTTTTAATTTATGAAAAAATTGTAAGCAGGAACCTATTGAAATTCTAAACATTTTCTTTCAAAATAGCTTTTAAAAAAATCAAACATTTTTCGAAGTTTTGAAATAATATTTATAATTACTTAAGATTATTGAAAAGAAAATAAGTAAAGCTAAAAAAGGTTAAAAATGAAAAATACAAACTATATCGCCTTTTCAGAAACTATATCCCATCCAACGGCCCACTTAGAATTCTGACGACATCCCTCATTCCGGTGGATCCTGGCCTTTTCCTTTTTCTATTGGTTTTCTTCCAGGATTTTTGTATTTTCAGTCCAAGAACTTTTTTTCAAACTCGTGAACTTTACCAAACCCTTGAATATTATTTTAAAAATCATATGCTTTTTTGTACCTCAAGAACAGTTTTCAATCTTCTTGGTATTTCTCGAAACTAAAGAATTACTTTTAATTTCGCAAAAAAAATTCGAATTCACGAATATTTTCCCAAATCCGTAAGCTACTTTAAAAATCTAAACATTGTTTTTTGAATTATGACAAAAAATTCAATTTATGAACATTTTTTTCAATATGAGAAAATAATTAAATTGGGAGCAGGTTCCAAAATACGAGAATAATGTTTGAATTTCACGGACATTTTCTGAAATTGTGGAAATATATTTCAAATTTATGATTATTTATTTCAAGTTGGGAATATTGGTTCAATTGTTTTGGATTTTTTTAAATCCGTGGACATTATTTCAAATACTTGAAACTTTTAGAAATCCGGGAACATTTATCATATACGTGCTTTTTGTGAATCCGGATCATGTTTTGTAGTCCGTACGCATTTTGGTATTGAATAAGATATTTTGAATTCGTGATTATTCTTTGAAATTCAAGAAATGTAATCCGATCATTTTTTTCAAGAAGCAAAAAGGTGAAAAGGAAATAGAAAGTAAAAAAAAGGAAAAAAAACAAGGACAATCCCCACATGGGTCGACCCAGAAGCGCCGACGGGGGTTAGGGGTTGCGTGATTATTCGAGGTTATCCCCCGGCCCATGCACGGGGATTAGGTGGTCTACCTAAATCATCCGCTCACTACAAATAGAAATGGAGGGTTACGGTTGACTAGGGCTATGTAAACCACTTTGGACCCATTTGTTAGTGGGTGTGAGGCCGTTTGCCGGCATGTCTAGCCAACTGCCAAGAACGCATGTCGGGCGTGTAGGCTCTTTTGTAGTATGTGCTGTAGGGGACTAGAAAGGGCTAGTACACGATAAGCCGAACGGAATCATACCGCACAGTGTCATTTTTTGCTTTAGGTTAGAGATTTCTCACGAGACATCGCGCGGCTCTCCATCTAAAGAAACAAAAATTTAGATCGGTAAGCAATATGGGGCTAAATGAATAACTACGTTGTTTCCAAGCGTGGAATGGCTCACACTAAATTGAAAAAAAATGTGAAATTTGATTCGAACAACGGCCTTAGGTTTCTCGTAACATAGTTTGGCAACCAATCCACTATCCAATTATGTGTTAGATAGAAGCATCCTCATTATATCTGTCTTGCCATATCAGCCGCCAGTTGTACTGATATATTATGGTGTTTTCGAAAACACCTCTAAATATATGGGAATTTTTGCAAAATGCTCCATATAATACTATATATGATTGTCTTTTTTCTAGAATGCCATTAATTGAGAATGTACGAAGGTGTTCTTCATAGATGTGTGCTAACAAGGGACATTTTAAGGCTTTCTCGGAACGCCTTTACGAAAGGAAATCCAAGACACCTTTCTAATGCCTTTTTTCCTCAATCGTGATTGAAGACATATTGAAAAATTAAATAGAGGTAGAAAAACAACATCAATTTCTTCTATGGGCTTCATGTTGTGCCAGGTAGGGCCTTAAAAGGCCCCAAGATTTTCCATGGTAGACATAGTAAGCAGCCATATTCTTCTAAAAAAAAGTAAGCGGCCATGCTTCCCTAAAATAGAAAAAGGAGGGCATGCCATTCCGCACTTCCTTCAAAACGCCACCATGGAAAAAGAAAATATGTTTGTTAAGTCATACTTGCATCGGCAAGTGTTGGTGAACGTAGCCGAATTTTAAAATTTTCTACGCATCACCAAGATCAATCTATGGAGTCATCTAGCAACGAGGGAGAGGGGAGTGCATCTACATACCCTTGTAGATCACGAGTGGAAGTGTTCAAGAGAACGGGGTTGATGGAGTCGTACTCGTCGTGATCCAAATCACCGATAACCTAGCGCCGAATGGACGGCACCTCCGCGTTCAACACACGTACGGTTGGGAAGACGTCTCCTCCAACTTGATCCAGCAAGGGGGAAGGAGAGGTTGATGGAGATCCAGCAGCACGACGGCGTGGTGGTGGAAGCAACGGTGATCTCGGCAGGGCTTCGCCAAGCTCAGGGAGAGGAAGAAGTGTCACGGGAGGGAGAAGGAGGCGCCAGGGGCTCGGGTCCGACTGCCCTCCCTCCCCCCACTATATATAGGACCCCTAGGGCGGCGTCGACCCTAGGAGATGCAATCTCCAAGGGGGGGGCAGCGGCCAAGGGGGGTGGAGTGCCCCCCAAGCCAAGTGGGGCGCCCCACCCCTAGGGTTTCCAACCCTAGGCGCAGGGGGAGGCCCAAGGGGGGCGCACCAACCCACTAGGGGCTGGTTCCCCTCCCACTTCAGCCCATGGGGCCCTTCGGGATAGGTGGCCCCACCCGGTGGACAACCGGGACCATTTCGGTGGTCCTGGTACAATACCGATTACCCCTGAAACTTTCCCGATGGCCGAAACTTGACTTCCTATATATAAATCTTCACCTCCGGACCATTCCGGAACTCCTCGTGACATCCAGGATCTCATCCGGGACTCCAAACAACTTTCGGGTTACCGTATACTAATATCTCAACAACCCTAGCGTCACCGAACCTTAAGTGTGTAGACCCTACGGGTTCGGGAGACATGCAGACATGACCGAGACGACTCTCCGATCAATAACCAACAGCGGGATCTGGATACCCATGTTGGCTCCCACATGCTCCTCGATGATCTCATCGGATGAACCACGATGTCGAGGATTCAATCAATCCCGTATACAATTCCCTTTGTCAATCGGTACGTTACTTGCCCGAGACTCGATCGTCGGTATCCCAATACCTCGTTCAATCTCGTTACCGGCAAGTCACTTTACTCGTACCGTAATGCATGATCCCGTGATCAACCACTTGGTCACATTGAGCTCATTATGATGATGCATTACCGAGTGGGCCCAGAGATACATCTCCGTCATACGGAGTGACAAATCCCAGTCTCGATTCGTGCCAATCCAACAGACACTTTCAGAGATACCCGTACTGTACCTTTATAGCCACCCAGTTACGTTGTGATGTTTGGCACACCCAAAGCACTCCTACGGTATCCGGGAGTTGCACAATCTCATGGTCTAAGGAAATGATACTTGACATTCGGAAAAGCTATAGCAAACGAACTACACGATCTTTGAGCTATGCTTAGGATTGGGTCTTGTCCATCACATCATTCTCCTAATGATGTGATCCCGTTATCAATGACATCCAATGTCCATAGTCAGGAAACCATGACTATCTTTTGATCAACGAACTAGTCAACTAGAGGCTCAGTAGGGACGTGTTGTGGTCTATGTATTCACACATGTATTACGATTTCCGGATAACACAATTATAGCATGAACAATAGACAATTATCATGAACAAGGAAATATAATAATAACAATTTTATTATTGCCTCTAGAGCATATTTCCAACAGTCTCCCACTTGCACTAGAGTCAATAATCTAGTTACATTGTGATGAATCGAACACCCATACAGTTCTGGTGTTGATCATGTTTTGCTCTAGGGAGAGGTTTAGTCAACGGATCTGCCACATTCAGGTCCGTATGTACTTTACAAATATCTATGTCTCCATTTTGAACACTTTCACGAATGGAGTTGAAGCAATGCTTGATATGCCTGGTCTTCCTGTGAAACCTGGGCTCCTTGGCAAGGGCAATAGCTCCAGTGTTGTCACAGGAGACAGTCATCGGGCCCGACGCATTGGGTATGACTCCTAGGTCGGTAATGAATTCCTTCACCCAGATTGCTTCTTGTGCTGCCTCCGAGGCTGGCATGTACTCCGCTTCACATGTAGATCCTGCCACAATGCTTTGCTTGCAACTGCACCAGCTTACTTCCCCACCATTCAAAATATACATGTATCCGGTTTGTGACTTAGAGTCATCCAGATCTGTGTCGAAGCTAGCATCGACGTAACCCTTTTGCGACGAGCTCTTCGTCACCTCCATAAACGAGAAACATATCCTTAGTCCTCTTCAGGTACTTTAGGATATTCTTGACCGCTGTCCAGTGTTCCATGCCGGGATTACTTTGGTACCTTCCTACCAAACTTACGGCAAGGTTTACATCAGGTCTGGTACACAGCATAGCATACATGATAGACCCAATGGCCGAGGCATAGGGGACGACACTCATCTTTTCTCTATCTTCTGCCGTGGTCGGGCATTGAGCCGTGCTCAATCTCGTACCTTGCAATACAGGCAAGAACCCCTTCTTTGACTGATCTATATTGAACTTCTTCAATATCTTGTCAAGGTACGTACTCTGTGAAAGACCAATGAGGCGTCTCGATCTATCTCTATAGATCTTGATGCCTAATATGTAAGCAGCTTCTCTAAGATCCTTCATTGAAAAACACTTGTTCAAGTAGGCCTTTTATGCTTTCCAAGAATTCTCTATCATTTCCCATCAACAGTATGTCATCCACATACAATATGAGAAATGCTACAGAGCTCCCACTCACTTTGTTGTAAATGCAGGCTTCTCCATAAGTCTGCGTAAACCCAAACGCTTTGATCATCTCATCAAAACGAATGTTCCAACTCCGAGATGCTTGCACCAGCCCATAGATCGAGCGTTGGAGCTTACACACCTTGTTAGCATTCTTAGGATCGACAAAACCTTCCGGCTGCATCATATACAATTCTTCCTTAAGGAAACCATTAAGGAATGCCGTTTTGACGTCCATTTTCCATATCTCATAATCATAGAATGCGGCAATTGCTAACATGATTCGGACGGACTTCAGCTTCGCTACGGGTGAGACAGTCTCATCGTAGTCAACCCCTTGAACTTGTCGATAACCCTTAGCGACAAGCCGAGCTTTATAGATGGTTACATTACCATCCGCGTCTGTATTCTTCTTAAAGATCCATTTATTTTCTATGGCTCGCCGATCATCGGGCAAGTCAGTCAAAGTCCATACTTCCTTTTTATACATGGATCCTATCTCGGATTTCATGGCTTCCAGCCATTTGTCGGAATCTGGGCCCGCCATCGCTTCTTCATAGTTCGAAGGTTCACCGTTGGCTAACAACATGATTTCCAAGACATGGTTGCCGTACTACTCTGGTGCGGAACGTGTCCTTGTGGACCTACGAAGTTCAGTAGCAATTTGATCTGAAGTTTCATGATCACCATCATTAACTTCCTCTCTAGTCGATGCAGGCACCTCAGGAACAGTTTCCTGAGCTGCGCCACTCTCCGGTTCAAGAGGCAATACTTCATCAAGTTCTACTTTCCTCCCACTTAATTCTTTCGAGAGAAACTCTTTCTCTAGAAAGGATCCATTCTTGGCAGCAAAGATCTTGCCTTCGGATCTGAGGTAGAAGGTATACCCAATAGTTTCTTTAGGGTATCCTATGAAGACGCATTTTTCTGATTTGGGTTCGAGCTTTTCAGGTTGAAGTTTCTTGACATAAGCATCGCATCCCCAAACTTTTAGAAATGACATCTTCGGTTTCTTCCCAACCCATAATTCATACGGTGTTGTCTCAATGGATTTCGACGGAGCCCTATTTAAAGTGAATGCAGCAGTCTCTAAAGCATAGCCCCAAAATAACAGCAGTAGATCGGTAAGAGGCATCATAGATCGCACCATATCCAATAGAGTGCGATTACGATGTTCGGACACACCATTACGCTGAGGTGTTCCAGGCGGCGTGAGTTGTGAAACTATTCCACATTTCCTTAAGTGTGTGCCAAATTCGTGACTCAAGTATTCTCCCCCACGATCTGATCGCAAGACCTTGATTTTTCTGTCACGTTGATTCTCAACCTCACTTTGAAATTCCTTGAACTTTTCAAAGGTCTCAGACTTGTGTTTCATTAAGTAGACATACCCATATCTACTCAAGTCATCAGTGAGGGTGAGAACATAACGATAGCCACCGCGAGCCTCAACACTCATTGGACCGCACACATCAGTATGTATGATTTCCAATAAGTTTGTTGCTCGCTCCATTATTCCTGAGAATGGAGTCTTGGTCATTTTACCCATGAGGCATGGTTCGCATGTGTAAAACGATTCCTAATCAAGAGACTCCAAAAGTCCATCTGCATGGAGCTTCTTCATGCGTTAGACACCTATGTGACCAAGGCAGCAGTGCTACAAGTATGTGGGACTATCATTATCAACCTTACATCTTTTGGTATTCACACTATGAATATGTGTAACATTACGCTCGAGATTCATTAAGAATAAACCATTCACCAGCGGGGCATGACCATAAAACATATCTCTCATATAAATAGAACAACCATTATTCTCGGATTTAAATGAGTAGCTATCTCGAATTAAACGAGATCCTAATACAATGTTCATGCTCAAAGCTGGTACTAAATAACAATTATTGAGGTTTAAAACTAATCCCGTAGGTAAATAAAGGTAGCATGCCGACGGCGATCACATCGACCTTGGAACCATTCCCAACGCGCATCGTCACCTCGTCCTTCGCCAGTCTCCGCTTATTCCGCAGCTCCTGCTTTGAGTTACAAATGTGAGCAACCGCACCGGTATTAAATACCCAGGAGCTACTACTGTTGGAAATATGCCCTAGAGGCAATAATAAAGTGATTATTATATTTCCTTGTTCATGATAATTGTCTATTATTCATGCTATAATTGTATTATCCAGAAATTATAATACATGTGTGAATACATAGACCACAATGTGTCCCTAGTGAGCCTCTAGTTGACTAGCTCGTTGATCAACAGATAATCATGGTTTCCTGGCTATGGACATGGGGATGTCATTGATAACGGGATCACATCATTAGGAGAATGATGTGATGGACATGACCCAAACCTAAGCATATCACAAAGATCATGTAGTTCATTTGCTGTAGCTTTTCTGGATGTCAAGTATCATTTCCTTAGATCATGAGATTGTGCAACTCCCTGATGCCGTAGGAGTGCCTTGGGTGTGCCAAACGTCACAACGTAACTGGGTGACTATAAAGGTACATTACAGGTATCTCCGAAAGTGTCTGTTGGGTTGGCACGAATCGAGACTGGGATTTGTCACTCCGTATGAAGGAGAGGTATCTCTGGGCCCACTCGGTAATGCATCATCATAATGAGCTCAATGTGATCAAGTGGGTGATCACGGGATCATGCATTACGGTACGAGTAAAGTGACTTGCCGGTAACGAGACTGAACAAGGTATTGGGATACCGACGATCGAGTCTCGGGCAAGTAACGTATCGATTGACAAAGGGAATTGAGTACAGGATTGATTAGGTCCTCGACATCGTGGTTCATCCGATGAGATCATCGAGGAGCATGTGGGAGCCAACATGGGTATCCAGATCCCGCTGTTGGTTATTGACCAGAGAATCGTCTCGGTCATGTCTGCTTGTCTCCCGAACCCGTAGGGTCTACACACTTAAGGTTCGGTGACGCTAGGGTTGTATAGATATGAGTATGCAGTAATCCGAAAGTTGTTCGGAGTCCCGGATGAGATCCTGGACGTCACGAGGAGTTCCGGAATTGTCCGGAGGTGAAGAATTATATATAGGAAGTGTAGTTTCGGCCATCAAGAAAGTTTCGGGGTCACCGGTATTGTACCGGGACCACCGGATGGGTCCCGGGGGTCCACCGGGTGGAGCCACCCATCCCGGAGGGCCCCATGGGCTGAAGTGGGGAGGGGAACCAGCCCATAGTGGGCTGGTGCGCCCCCCCTTGGGCCCCCCATGCGCCTAGGGTTGGGAACCCTAGGGGAGGGGGCGCCTCCACTTGCCTTGGGGGGTACTCCACCCCCTTGGCCACCGCCCCCCTAGGAGATCCCATCTCCTAGGGCCGGCGCACCCCCCCTAGGGGGCCTATATAAAGGGGGGAGGGAGGGCAGCCGCACCTCAAGCCTTGGCGCCTCCCTCTCCCCTGCTACACCTCTCCCTCTCGCAGAAGCTCGGCGAAGCCCTGCTGCGATCACTGCTGCATCCACCACCACGCCGTCGTGCTGCTGGATCTTCATCAACCTCTCCTTCCCCCCTTGTTGGATCAAGAAGGAGGATACGTCATCCGCTCCGTACGTGTGTTGAACGCGGAGGTGCCGTCCGTTCGGCACTTGGTCATCGGTGATTTGGATCACGGCGAGTACGACTCCATCATCCCCGTTCTCTTGAACGCTTCCGCTCGCGATCTACAAGGGTATGTAGATGCACTCTCCTCTCGTTGCTAGTTGACTCCATAGATTGATCTTGGTGAAACGTAGGAATTTTGTTTTGTTTTCTGCAACGTTCCCCAACAGTGGCATCATGAGCTAGGTCTATGCGTAGTTACTATGCACGAGTAGAACACAAAGTAGTTGTGGGCGTCGATATTGCCAATTTGCTTGCCGTTACTAGTCTTATCTTGATTCGGCGGCATCGTGGGATGAAGTGGCCCGGACCAACCTTACACGTACGCTTACGTGAGACCGGTTCCACCGACTGACCTGCACTAGTTGCATAAGGTGGCTGGCGGGTGTCTGTCTCTCCCACTTTAGTCGGATCGGATTCGATGAACAGGGTCCTTATGAAGGGTAAATAGAAATTGGCAATTCACGTTGTGGTTTTGGCGTAGGTAAGAAAACGTTCTTGCTAGAACCCTATTGCAGCCACATAAAAACTTGCAACAACAATTAGAGGATGTCTAACTTGTTTTTGCAGCAAGTGTTTTGTGATGTGATATGGCCAAAGTTGTAATGAATGATGAATGATATATATGTGATGTATGAGATCATGTTCTTGTAATAGGAATCACGACTTGCATGTCAATGAGTATGACAACCGGCAGGAGCCATATGAGTTATCTTTATTTTTTGTATGACCTGTGTGTCATTGAGAAACGCCATGTAAATTACTTTACTTTATTGCTAAACGTGTTAGCCATAGTAGTAGAAGTAATAGTTGGCGAGCAACTTCATGGAGACACGATGATGGAGATCATGGTGTCATGCCGGTGAAAAGATGATCATGGAGCCCCAAGATGGAGATCAAAGGAAGCTATATGATACTAGCCATATCATGTCACTATTATTTGATTGCATGTGATGTTTATCATGTTTTTGCATCTTGTTTACTTAGAACGACGGTAGTAAATAAGATGATCCCTCATGATAATTTCAAGAAAGTGTTCCCCCTAACTGTGCACCATTGCGACAGTTCGTTGTTTCGAAGCACCACGTGATGATCGGGTGTGATAGATTCCAACATTCACATACAACGGGTGTAAGACAGATTTACACATGCAAACACTTAGGTTGACTTGACGAGCCTAGCATGTACAGACATGGCCTCGGAACACAGAAGACTGAAAGGTCGATCATGACTCGTATAGAAGATATGATCAACATGAAGATGTTCACCGATGTTGACTAGTCCGTCTCACGTGATGATCGGACACGACCTAGTTAACTCGGATCATGTTATACTTAGATGACTGGAGGGATGTCTATCTGAGTGGGAGTTCATTGAATAATTTGATTAGATGAACTTAATTATCGTGAACTTAGTCTAAAATCTTTACAACATGTATTGTAGATCAAATGGCCAACGTTGTCCTCAACTTCGTCGCGTTCCTAGAGAAAACCAAGCTGAAAGACTATGGCAGCAACTATATGGACTGGGTCCGGAACCTGAGGATCATCCTCATAGCTGCCAAGAAAGATTATGTCCTACAAGCACCGCTAGGTGAAGCACCTGCTCTCCCTGTAGAACAAGATGTTATGAACGCTTGGCAGACACGTGCTGATGATTACTCCCTCGTTCAGTGCGGCATGCTTTACAGCTTAGAACCGGGGCTCCAAAAGCGTTTTGAGAGACACGGAGCATATGAGATGTTCGAAGAGCTGAAAATGGTTTTTCAAGCTCATGCCCGGGTCGAGAGATATGAAGTCTCCGACAAGTTCTTCAGCTGTAAGATGGAGGAAAATAGTTCTGGCAGTGAGCACATACTCAAAATGTCTGGGTTGCATAACCGTTTGACTCAGCTGGGAGTTAATCTCCCGGATGACGTGGTCATTGACAGAATCCTTCAGTTGCTTCCACCGAGCTACAAGAGCTTTGTGATGAACTTCAATATGCAGGGGATGGAAAAGACCATTCCTGAGGTATATTCAGTGCTGAAATCAACGGAGGTGGAAATCAAAAAGGAACATCAAGTGTTGATGGTGAATAAAACCACTAAGTTCAAGAAAGGCAAGGGTAAGAAGAACTTCAAGAAGGACGGCAAGGGAGTTGCCGCGCCCGGTAAGCAAGCTTCCGGGAAGAAGTCAAATAATGGACCCAAGCTCGAGACTGAGTGCTTTTATTGCAAGGGAAGTGGTCACTGGAAGCGGAACTGCCCCAAATACTTAGCGGACAAGAAGGCCGGCATCACGAAAGGTATATGTGATATACATGTAATTGATGTGTACCTTACAAGTACTCGTAGTAGCTCCTGGGTATTTGATACCAGTGCAGTTGCTCACATTTGTAACTCAAAGCAGGAGCTGCGGAATAAGCGGAGACTGGCGAAGGACGAGGTGACGATGCGCGTCGGGAATGGTTCCAAGGTCGATGTGATCGCCGTCGGCACGCTACCTCTACATTTACCTACGGGATTAGTTTTAAACCTCAATAATTGTTATTTAGTGCCAGCTTTGAGCATGAGCATTGTATCAGGATCTTGTTTAATTCGAGATGGCTACTCATTTAAATCCGAGAATAATGGTTGTTCTATTTATATGAGAGATATGTTTTATGGTCATGCTCCGATGGTGAATGGTTTATTCTTAATGAATCTCGAGCGTAATGCTACACATATTCATAGTGTGAATACCAAAAGATGTAAGGTTGATAATGATAGTCCCACATACTTGTGGCATTGCCGCCTTAGTCACATAGGTGTCAAACGCATGAAGAAGCTCCATGCAGATGGACTTTTAGAGTCTCTTGATTACGAATCATTTGACACGTGCGAACCATGCCTCATGGGTAAAATGACCAAGACTCCGTTCTCAGGAACAATGGAGCGAGCAACCAACTTATTGGAAATCATACATACTGATGTGTGCAGTCCAATGAGTGTTGAGGCTCGCGGTGGCTATCGTTATGTTCTCACCCTCACCGATGACTTGAGTAGATATGGGTATGTCTATTTAATGAAACACAAGTCTGAGACCTTTGAAAAGTTCAAGGAATTTTAGAGTGAGGTTGAGAATCAACGTGACAGGAAAATCAAGGTCTTGCGATCAGATCGTGGGGGAGAATACTTGAGTCACGAATTTGGCACACACTTAAGAAAATGTGGAATAGTTTCACAACTCACGCCGCCTGGAACACCTCAGCGTAATGGTGTGTCTGAACGTCGTAATCGCACTCTATTAGATATGGTGCGATCTATGATGTCTCTTACCGATTTACCGCTATCATTTTGGGGCTATGCTTTAGAGACTGCCGCATTCACTTTAAATAGGGCTCCGTCAAAATCCGTTGAGACGACACCGTATGAATTATGGTTTGGGAAGAAACCTAAGCTGTCGTTTCTAAAAGTTTGGGGATGCGATGCTTATGTCAAGAAACTTCAACCTGAAAAGCTCTAACCCAAGTCGGAAAAATGTGTCTTCATAGGATACCCTAAAGAAATTATTGGGTATACTTCTACCTCAGATCCAAAGGCAAGATCTTTGTTGCCAAGAATGGATCCTTTCTAGAGAAAGAGTTTCTCTTGAAAGAAGTAAGTGGGAGGAAAGTAGAACTTGATGAAGTATTACCTCTTGAACCGGAAAGTGGCGCAACTCAAGAAAATGTTCCTGAGGTGCCTGCACCGACTAGAGAGGAAGTTAATGATGATGATCATAAACTTCAGATCAAGTTGCTACTGAACTTCGTAGCTCCACAAGGACACGTTCCGCACCAGAGTGGTATGGCAACCCTGTATTGGAAATCATGTTGTTAGACAACGGTGAACCTTCGAACTATGAAGAAGCGATGGCGGGCCCGGATTCCAACAAATGGCTGGAAGCCATGAAATCCGAGATAGGATCCATGTATGAAAATGAAGTATGGACTTTGACTGACTTGCCCGTTGAGCGGCGAGCCATAGAAAATAAATGGATCTTTAAGAAGAAGACAGAAGCGGATGGTAATGTGACCATCTATAAAGCTCGGCTTGTCGCTAAGGGTTATCGACAAGTTCAAGGGGTTGACTACGATGAGACTTTCTCACCCGTAGCGAAGCTGAAGTCCGTCCGAATCATGTTAGCAATTGCCGCATTCTATGATTATGAGATATGGCAAATGGACGTCAAAACGGCATTCCTTAATGGTTTCCTTAAGGAAGAATTGTATATGATGCAGCCGGAAGGTTTTGTCGATCCTAAGAATGCTGACAAGGTGTGCAAGCTCCAACGCTCGATTTATGGGCTGGTGCAAGCATCTCGGAGTTGGAACATTCACTTTGATGAGATGATCAAAGTGTTTGGGTTTATGCAGTCTTATGGAGAAGCCTGCATTTACAAGAAAGTGAGTGGGAGCTCTGTAGCATTTCTCATATTGTATGTGGATGACATACTGTTGATGGGAAATGATATAGAATTCTTGGAAAGCATAAAGGCCTATTTGAATAAGTGTTTTTCAATGAAGGACCTTGGAGAAGCTCCTTATATATTAGGCATCAAGATCTATAGAGATAGATCGAGACGCCTCATTGGTCTTTCACAGAGTACGTACCTTGACAAGATATTGAAGAAGTTCAAAATGGATCAGTCAAAGAAGGGGTTCTTGCCTGTATTTCAAGGTACGAGATTGAGCTTGGCTCAATGCCCGACCACAATCTACATGTGAAGCGGAGTACATGGCGGCCTCAGATGCAGCACATGAAGCAGTCTGTGTGAAGGAGTTCATTACTGACCTAGGAGTCATACCCAATGCGTCGGGCCCGATGACTCTCTTCTGTGACAACACTGGAGCTATTGCCCTTGCCAAGGAGCCCAGGTTTCACAGGAAGACCAGGCATATCAAGCGTCGCTTCAACTCCATTCGTGAAAGTGTTCAAAATGGAGACATAGAGATTTGTAAAGTACATACGGACCTGAATGTAGCAGATCCGTTGACTAAACCTCTCCCTAGAGGAAAACATGATCAACACCAGAATTCCATGGGTGTTCGATTCATCACAATGTAACTAGATGATTGACTCTAGTGCAAGTTGTTGGAAATGTGCCCTAGAGGCAATAATAAATTAGTTATTATTATATTTCCTTGTTCATGATAATCGTTTATTATCCATGCTAGAATTGTATTGATAGGAAACTCAGATACATGTGTGGATACATAGACAACACCATGTCCCTAGTAAGCCTCTAGTTGACTAGCTCGTTGTTCAATAGATGGTTACGGTTTCCTGACCATGGGCATTGGATGTCATTGATAACGGGATCACATCATTAGGAGAATGATGTGATGGACAAGACCCAATCCTAAGCTTAGCTCAAAGATCGTGTAGTTCGTATGCTAAAGCTTTTCTAATGTCAAGTATCATTTCCTTAGACCATGAGATTGTGCAACTCCCGGATACCGTAGGAGTGCTTTGGGTGTGCCAAACGTCACAACGTAACTGGGTGGCTATAAAGGTACACTACAGGTATCTCCGAAAGTGTCTGTTGGGTTGGCACGAATCGAGACTGGGATTTGTCATTCCGTGTAAACGGAGAGGTATCTCTGGGGCCACTCGATAGGACATCATCATAATGTGCACAATGTGATCAAGGAGTTGACCACGGGATGATGTGTTATGGAACGAGTAAAGATACTTGCCGGTAACGAGATTGAACAAGGTATCGGGATACCGACGATCGAATCTCGGGCAAGTATCATACCGATAGACAAAGGGAATTGTATACGGGATTGTTAAGTCCTCGACATCGTGGTTCATCCGATGAGATCATTGTGGAACATGTGGGAGCCAACATGGGTATCTAGATCCCGCTGTTGGTTATTGACCGGCGAGTCATCTCGGTCATGTCTGCATGTCTCCCGAACCCGTAGGGTCTACACACTTAAGGTTCGGTGACGCTAGGGTTATAAAGATATTAGTATGCGGTAACCCGAAAGTTGTTCGGAGTCCCGGATGAGATCCCGGACGTCACGAGGAGTTCCGGAATGGTCCGGAGGTAAAGAATTATATATAGGAAGTGCTATTTCGGCCATCGGGACAAGTTTCGGGGTCACCGGTATTGTACCGGGACCACTAGAAGGGTCCCGGGGGTCCACCGGGTGGGGCCACCTGCCCCGGGGGCCACATGGGCTGTAGGGGGTGCGCCTTGGCCTATATGGGCCAAGGGCACCAGCCCCAAGAGGCCCATGCGCCAAGAGAAGAGGGAAAGGAAGAGTCCTAAAGGGGGAAGGCACCTCCGAGGTGCCTTGGGGAGGAGGGACTCCTCCCCTAGCCGCACCCTTCCTTGGAGGAAGGGCCAAGGCTGCGCCTCCCCCCTCTCCCTTGGCCCTATATATAGTGGGGGGGAAGGGAGGGCAGCCCAAGCTAAGCCCTGGCGCCTCCCTCTCCCTCCCATGACACATCTCCCTCCTCCCACAGCGCTTGGCGAAGCCCTGTTGGAATCCCGCTACTTCCACCACCACGCCGTCGTGCTGTTGGATCTCCATCAACCTCTCCTCCCCCCTTGCTGGATCAAGAAGGAGGAGACGTCGCTGCTCCGTACGTGTGTTGAACGCGGAGGTGCCGTCCGTTCGGCGCTAGGATCATCGGTGATTTGGATCACGACGAGTACGACTCCATCAACCCCGTTCTCTTGAACGCTTCCGCGCGCGATCTACAAGGGTATGTAGATCCACTCCTCCCTTGTTGCTAGATGACTCCATAGATTGATCTTGGTGATACGTAGGAAAATTTTGAATTTCTGCTACGTTCCCCAACAGTGGCATCATGAGCTAGGTCTATGCGTAGTTTCTATGCACGAGTAGAACACAAAGTAGTTGTGGGCATTGATTTTGTTCAATATGCTTGCCGTTACTAGTCTTATCTTGATTCGGCGGCATCGTGGGATGTAGCGGCCCAGACCGACCTTACACGTACTCTTACGTGAGACTGGTTCCACCGATTGACATGCACTAGTTGCATAAGGTGGCTGGCGGGTGTCTGTCTCTCCCACTTTAGTCGGATCGGATTCGATGAAAAGGGTCCTTATGAAGGGTAAATAGCAATTGGCATATCATGTTGTGGTTTTTGCGTAGGTAAGAAACGTTCTTGCTAGAAACCCATAGCAGCCACGTAAAACATGCAAACAACAATTAGAGGACGTCTAACTTGTTTTTGGAGGGTATGCTATGTGATGTGATATGGCCAAGAAGGATGTGATGAATGATATATGTGATGTATGAGATTGATCATGTTCTTGTAATAGGAATCACGACTTGCATGTCGATGAGTATGACAACCGGCAGGAGCCATAGGAGTTGTCTTTATTTATTTATGACCTGCGTGTCAACTTAAACGTCATGTAATTACTTTACTTTATTGCTAAAGTGTTAGCCATAGTAGTAGAAGTAATAGATGACGGGACAACTTCAAGAAGACATGATGATGGAGATCATGATGATGGAGATCATGGTGTCATGCCGGTGACAAGATGATCATGGAGCCCCAAGATGGAGATCAAAGGAGCTATATGATATTGGCCATATCATGTCACTACTATTTGATTGCATGTGATGTTTATCATGTTTTTGCATCTTGTTTACTTAGAACGACGGTAGTAAATAAGATGATCCCTCATAATAATTTCAAGAAAGTGTTCCCCCTAACTGTGCACCATTGCGAAAGTTCGTCGTTTCGAAGCACCACGTGATGATCGGGTGTGATAGATTCTTACGTTCACATACAACGGGTGTAAGGCAGATTTACACACGCAAAACACTTAGGTTGACTTGACGAGCCTAGCATGTACAAACATGGCCTCGGAACACAAGAGACCGAAAGGTCGAGCATGAGTCTTATGGTAGATACGATCAACATGAAGATGTTCACCGATGTTGACTAGTCCGTCTCACGTGATGATCGGACACGGCCTAGTTGACTCGGATCATGTAATCACTTAGATGACTAGAGGGATGTCTATCTGAGTGGGAGTTCATAAGATGAACTTGTTTATCCAGAACATAGTCAAAAGGTTTTTGCAAATTATGTCGTAGCTCGCGCTTCAGTTCTACTGTTTAGATATGTTCCTAGAGAAAATTTAGTTGAAAGTTGATAGTAGCAATTATGCGGACTAGGTCCGTAAACTGAGGATTGTCCTCATTGCTTCATAGAAGGCTTATGTCCTTAATGCACCGCTCAGTGTGCTGAACCTCGAACGTCGTCTGTGGATGTTGCGAACATCTGACATACACGTTTTGATGACTACATGATAGTTCAGTGCGTAATGCTAAATGGTTTAGAATTGAGGCACCAAAGACGTTTTTGAAACATCGCAAAACATATGAGATGTTCCAAGGACTGAAATTGGGATTTCAGGCTCGTGCCCACGTCAAGAGGTATAAGACCTCCGACGATTTTCTTAGCCTGCAACTAAGGGAGAAAAGCTCAATTGTTGAGCTTGTGCTCATATTGTCTAAGTACAACAATCATTTGAATCGAGTGGGAGTTGATCTTCCAGATGAGATAGTGATGTTTCTCCGAAGTCATTACCACCAAGCTGCTAGAGCTTCATGATGAACTATGATATATCAGGGACATATATGATGATCCTTGAGATATTCGCGATATTTGACACCACAAAAGTAGAAATCAAGAAGGAGCATCAATTGTTGATGGTTGGTGAAACCACTAGTTTCAAGAAGGGCAAGGGCAAGAAGGGATACTTCATGAAACGGCAATTCAGCTGCTGCTCTAGTGAAGAAACCCAAGGTTGAACCCAAACCCGAGACTAAGTGCTTCTGTAATAAGGGGAACAGCCACTGGAGCAGAATTACCCTAGATACTTGGTAGATGAGAAGGCTGGCAAGGTCGATAGAAGTATATTGGATATACATTGTGTTGATGTGTACTTTACTAGTACTCCTAGTAGCACCAGGGTATTAGATACCGGTTCGGTTGCTAAGTGTTAGTAACTCGAAATAAAAGCTACGGAATAAACAGAGACTAGCTAAAGGTGAGCTGACGATATGTGTTGGAAGTGTTTCCAATGTTGATATGATCAAGCATCGCACGCTCCCTCTACCATCGAGATTGGTGTTTGCGTTGAGCATAGACATGATTGGATTATGTCTATCGCAATACGGTTATTCATTTAAGGAGAATAATGGTTACTCTGTTTATTTGAATAATACCTTCAATGAATGGTTCATTGAATCTCGATCATAGTGATACACATGTTCATGCCAAAAGATATAAGATAGTAATGATAGTACCACCTACTTGTGGCACTGCCACGTAAGTCATATCGGTGTAAAACGCATGAAGAAGCTCCATGTTGATGGATCTTTGGGCTCACTCGTTTTGAAAAGTTTGAGACATGCGAACCATGTCTATTGGTGTATATGCATGGAGAAACTCCATGCAAATGGACCGTTTGGACTCACTTGATTTTGAATCACTTGAGACATGCAAATCATACCACATGGGCAAGATGACTGAAAACCTCGGTTTCAGTAAAATGGAACTAGAAAGCAACTTGTTGGAAGTAATACATTTTGATGTGTGCAATCCAATGAGTGCTAAGGCGTGTAGTGGATATCGTTATGTTCTTACTTCACAGATGATTTGAGTAGATGTTGAGTATATTTACTTGATGAATCACGAGTCTGAATTATTGAAAGGTTCAAGTAATTTCAGGGTGAAGTTGAAAGATCGTCGTGACAAGAGGATAAAAGATCTATGATATGATCATAGAGATGAATATCTGAATTACGAGTTTGGCACATAATTAAGACATTGTGGAAATTGTTTCACAACTAATACAGCCTGGAACACCATAGTGTGATGGTGTGTCCGAACATCATAACTGCACCCTATTGGATATGATGCATACCATGATGTCTCTTATCGAATTACCACGATAGTTTATGGGTTAGGCATTAGAGACAACCACATTCACTTTAAATAAGGCACCACGTAATTTTGATGAGATGACACCGTATGAACTATGGTTTAGAGAAACCTAAGCTGTCATTTCTTAAAAGTTTGGGGCTGCGACGCTTATGTGAAAAAGTTTCAGGCTGATAAGCTCGAACCCAAAGCGGATAAATGCATCTTCATAGGACACCCAAAACAGTTGGGTATACCTCCTGTCTCAGATCCGAAAGCAATAAGGGATTGTTTCTAGAATCGGGTCCTTTCTCGAGGAAAAATTTCTCTCGAAAGAATTGAGTGGGAGGATGGGGGAGACTTGATGAGGTTATTGAACCGTCACTTCAACTAGTGTATAGCAGGGCACAAAGAGTTGTTCCTGTGGCACCTACACCAATTGAAGTGGAAGCTTATGATATTGATCATGAGACTTCGGATCAAGTCACTACCAAACCTCGTGGGATGACAAGGATGCGTACTACTTCAGAGTGGTACGTGATCCTGTCTTGGAAGTCATGTTGCTAGAGAACAATGAACCTACGAGCTATGGAGAAGCGATGGTGGGCCTGGATTCCAAAATGGCTCGAGGCCATATAATCCGAGAGAGGATCCATATATGAAAACAAAGTGTAGACTTTGGGAGAACTACTTGATGGTCGTAAGGCTGTTAGGTACATATGGATTTTAAAAAGGAAGACGGACAATGATGGTAAATGTCACCATTAAGAAAGCTCGACTTGTCGTTAAGATGTTTTCTGACAAGCTCAAGGAGTTGACTACGATGAGACTTTCTCACTCGTAGCGATGCTAAGAGTCTGTTGGAATTATATTAGCAATTACTGCATTATTTGTGAAATCTTGCAGATAGGATGCAAAAAAAACATTGTTTCCTCGACGATTTCTGAGGAAAGGTTGTATGTGATACAACCGGAAGGTTTTGTCAATCCTGAAAGATGCTAATAAGTATGCAAAGCTCCAGCAATCCTTCTGAGGAATGGAGTAAGCATCTCAGAGTTATAATGTATGCTTTGATGAGATGATCAGAGATTTTGGGTGTATACAAAGTTTATGAGAAACTTGTATTTCCAAAGAAGTGAGTGGGAGCACTATAGAATTTCTGATAAGTATATGTTGACATATTGTTGATCAGAAATGACGTAGAATTTCTGGAAAGCATATAGGGTTATTTGGAAAGTGTTTTTCAATGGAAAGCCTGGATTAAGCTACTTGAACATTGAGCATCAAGATCTATAAGGATAGATCAAAACGCTTAATGGTACTTTCAAATGAGCACATACCTTGACATGATCTTGAAGGTGTTCAAGATGGACCAATCAAAGAAGGAGTTCTTGCCTGAGTTGTAGGGTATGAAGTTAAGACTTAAAGCTCGACCACGGCAGAAGAAAGAGGAAGGACGAAGGTCGTCCCCTATGCTTAAGACATAGGCTCTACAGTATGCTATGCTGTGTACCGCACCTGAAATGTGCCTTGTCATGAGTCAGTCAAGGGGTACAAGAGTGATCTAAGAATGGATCACAGCACAGCGGTCAAAGTTATCCTTAGTAACTAATGGACTAAGGAATTTTCTCGATTATGGAGGTGATAAAGAGTTCGACGTAAAGAGTTACGTCGATGCAAGCTTAACACCTATCCGGATAGCTCTGAGTAGAGATACCGGATACGTATAATGGAGCAACAATTTAGAATAGCTCCATGTAGAACAGTTATTCGAAATGGCTCCAAATATAGCATAGTAGCTGCATCTACAAGATGACATAGAGATTTGCGAGGTACATACGGATCTGAAAGATTCAGACCCGTTGACTATAACATCTCTCACAAGCATAACATGTTCAAACCCAGAACACATCGAGTGTTAATCACATGGTAATGTGAACTAGATTATTGACTCTAGTAAACTCTTTGGGTGTTAGTCACATGGGGATGTGACCTTGAGTGTTAATCACATAACGATGTGAACTAGATTATTGACTCTAGTAAACTCTTTGGGTGTTAGTCACATGGGGATGTGACCTTGAGTGTTAATCACATATCGATGTGAACTGGATTATTGACTCTAGTGCAAGTGGGAGACTGTTGGAAATATGCCCTAGAGGCAATAATAAATTAGTTATTATTATATTTCCTTGTTCATGATAATCGTTTATTATCCATGCTAGAATTGTATTGATAGAAACTCAGATACATGTGTGGATACATAGACAACACCATGTCCCTAGTAAGCCTCTAGTTGACTAGCTCGTTGTTCAATAGATGGTTACGGTTTCCTGACCATGGACATTGGATGTCATTGATAACGGGATCACATCATTAGGAGAATGATGTGATGGACAAGACCCAATCCTAAGCTTAGCTCAAAGATCGTGTAGTTCGTATGCTAAAGCTTTTCTAATGTCAAGTATCATTTCCTTAGACCATGAGATTGTGCAACTCCCGGATACCGTAGGAGTGCTTTGGGTGTGCCAAACGTCACAACGTAACCGGGTGGCTATAAAGGTACACTACAGGTATCTCCGAAAGTGTCTGTTGGGTTGGCACGAATCGAGACTGGGATTTATCACTCCGTGTAAACGGAGAGGTATCTCTGGGCCCACTCGGTAGGACATCATCATAATGTGCACAATGTGGTCAAGGAGTTGATCATGGGATGATGTGTTACGGAACGAGTAAAGAGACTTGCCGGTAACGAGATTGAACAAGGTATCGGGATACCGACGATCGAATCTCGGGCAAGTATCGTACCGATAGACAAAGGGAATTGTATACGGGATTGATTAAGTCCTTGACATCGTGGTTCATCCGATGAGATCATCGTGGAACATGTGGGAGCCAACATGGGTATCTAGATACCGCTGTTGGTTATTGATCGGAGAGTCATCTCGGTCATGTCTGCATGTCTCCCGAACCCGTAGGGTCTACACACTTAAGGTTCGATGACGCTAGGGTTATAGAGATATTAGTATGCGGTAACCCGAAAGTTGTTCGGAGTCCCAGATGAGATCCCGGACATCACGAGGAGTTCCGGAATGGTCCGGAGGTAAAGAATTATATATAGGAAGTGCTATTTCGGCCATCGGGACAAGTTTCGGGGTCACCGGTATTGTATCGGGACCACCGGAAGGGTCCCGGGGGTCCACCGGGTGGGGCCACCTGCCCCGGGGGCCACATGGGCTGTAGGGGGTGCGCCTTGGCCTATATGGTCCAAGGGCACCAGCCCCAAGAGGCCCATGCGCCAAGAGAAGAGGGAAAGGAAGAGTCCTAAAGGGGAAGGCACCTCCGAGGTGCCTTGGGGAGGAGGGACTCCTCCCCTAGCCGCACCCTTCCTTGGAGGAAGGGTCAAGGCTGCGCCTCCCCCCTCTCCCTTGGCCCTATATATAGTGGGGGGAAGGGAGGGCAGCCCAAGCTAAGCCCTGGCGCCTCCCTCTCCCTCCCATGACACATCTTCCTCCTTCCACAGCGCTTGGTGAAGCCCTGTTGGAATCCCGCTACTTCCACCACCACGCCGTCGTGCTGTTGGATCTCCATCAACCTCTCCTCCCCCCTTGCTGGATCAAGAAGGAGGAGACGTCGCTGCTCCGTACGTGTGTTGAACACGGAGGTGCCATCCGTTCGGCGCTAGGATCATCGATGATTTGGATCACGGCGAGTACAACTCCATCAACCCCGTTCTCTTGAACGCTTCCGCGCGCGATCTACAAGGGTATGTAGATCCACTCCTCCCTCGTTGCTAGATGACTCCATAGATTGATCTTGGTGATACGTAGGAAAATTTTGAATTTCTGCTACGTTCCCCAACACAAGTGGGAGACTGTTGGAAATATGCCCTAGAGGCAATAATAAAGTGATTATTATATTTCCTTGTTCATGATAATTTTCTATTATTCATGCTATAATTGTATTATCCAGAAATCATAATACATGTGTGAATACATAGACCACAATGTGTCCCTAGTGAGCCTCTAGTTGACTAGCTCGTTGATCAATAGATAGTCATGGTTTCCTGGCTATGGACATGGGGATGTCATTGATAACAGGATCACATCATTAGGAGAATGATGTGATGGACAAGACCCAAACCTAAGCATAGCACAAAGATCATGTAGTTCGTTTGCTGTAGCTTTTCTGGATGTCAAGTATAATTTCCTTAGACCATGAGATTGTGCAACTCCCGGATGCCGTAGGAGTGCCTTGGGTGTGCCAAACGTCACAACGTAACTGGGTGACTATAAAGGTACATTACAGGTATCTCCGAAAGTGTCTGTTGGGTTGGCACGAATCGAGATTGGGATTTGTCACTCCGTATGACGGAGAGGTATCTCTGGGCCCACTCGGTAATGCATCATCATAATGAGCTCAATGTGATCAAGTGGTTGATCACGGGATCATGCATTACAGTACGAGTAAAGTGACTTGCCGGTAACGAGACAGAACAAGGTATTGGGATACCGACGATCGAGTCTCGGGCAAGTAACGTACCGATTGACAAAGGGAATTGAGTACGGGATTGATTAGGTCCTAGACATCATGGTTCATCCAATGAGATCATCGAGGAGCATGTGGGAGCCAACATGGGTATCTAGATCCTGTTGTTGGTTATTGACCAGAGAATCGTCTCGGTCTTGTCTGCTTGTCTCCCGAACCCGTAGGGTCTACACACTTAAGGTTCGGTGACGCTAGGGTTGTATAGATATGAGTATGCAGTAATCCGAAAGTTGTTCGAAGTCCCGGATGAGATCCTGGACGTCATGAGGAGTTCCGGAATTGTCCGGAGGTGAAGAATTATATATAGGAAGTGTAGTTTCGGCCATCGGGAAAGTTTCGGGGTCACCGGTATTGTACCGGGACCACCGGATGGGTCCCGGGGGTCCACCGGGTGGGGCCACCCATCCCGGAGGGCCCCATGGGCTGAAGTGGGGAGGGGAACCAGCCCATAGTGGGCTGGTGCGCCCCTCCCTTGGGCCCCCCATGCGCCTAGGGTTGGGAACCCTAGGGGAGGGGGCGCCTCCACTTGCCTTGGGGGGTACTCCACCCCCTTCGCCGCCGCTCCCCCTAGGAGATCCCATCTCCTAGGGCCGGCGCACCCCCCTAGGGGGCCTATATAAAGGGGGGAGGGAGGGCAGCCGCACCTCAAGCCTTGGCGCCTCCCTCTCCCCTGCTACACCTCTCCCTCTCGCAGAAGCTCGGCGAAGCCCTGCTGCGATCACTACTGCATCCACCACCACGCCGTCGTGCTGCTGGATCATCATCAACCTCTCCTTCCCCCCTTGCTGGATCGAGAAGGAGGAGACGTCATCCGCTCCGTACGTGTGTTGAACGCGGAGGTGCCGTCCGTTCCGCACTTGGTCATCGGTGATTTGGATCACGGCGAGTACGACTCCATCATCCCCGTTCTCTTGAACGCTTCCGCTCGCGATCTACAAGGGTATGTAGATGCACTCTCCTCTCGTTGCTAGTTGACTCCATAGATTGATCTTGGTGAAACGTAGGAATTTTTTTTGTTTTCTGCAACGTTCCCCAACAACTACGAGTACTGGTAAGGTACACATCAATTACATGTATATCACATATACTTTAGTGTTGCCGGCCTTCTTGTCCGCTAAGTATTTTGGGAAGTTCCGCTTCTAGTGACCACTTCCCTTGCAATAAAAACACTCAGTCTCAGGCTTGGGTCCATTCTTTGACTTCTTCCCGGCAGCTTGCTTACCGGGCGCGGCAGCTCCCTTGCCGTCCTTCTTGAAGTTCTTTTTACCCTTGCCTTTCTTGAACTCAGTGGTTTTATTCACCATCAACACTTGATGTTCCTTTTTGATTTCCACCTCCGCTGATTTCAGCACTGAATATACCTCAGGAATGGTCTTTTCCATCCCCTGCATATTGAAGTTCATCACAAAGCTCTTGTAGCTCAGTGGAAGCAACTGAAGGATTCTGTCAATGACCGTGTCATCCGGGAGATTAACTCCCAGCTGAGTCAAGCGGTTATGCAACCCAGACATTTTGAGTATGTGCTCACTGACAGAACTATTTTCCTCCATCTTACAGCTGAAGAACTTGTCGGAGACTTCATATCTCTCGACCCAGGCATGAGCTTGGAAAACTATTTTCAGCTCTTCGAACATCTCATATGCTCCGTGTTGCTCAAAACGCTTTTGGAGCCCCGGTTCCAAGCTGTAAAGCATGCCGCACTGAACGAGGGAGTAATCATCAGCACATGACTGCCAAGCGTTCATAACGTCTTGGTTCTCTGGGATGGGTGGGTCACCTAGCGGTGCTTCTAGGACATAATCTTTCTTGGAAGCTATGAGGATGATCCTCAGGTTTCGGACCCAGTCCGTATAGTTGCTGCCATCATCTTTCAGCTTGGTTTTCTCTAGGACCGCGTTGAAGTTGAGGGCAACATTAGCGTGGGCCATTTGATCTACAAGACATAGTGTAAAGATTTTAGACTAAGTTCATGGTAATTAAGTTCATCTAATCAAATTATTCAATGAACTCCCACTCAGATAGACATCCCTCTAGTCATCCAAGTGAAACATGATTCGAGTCAACTAGGCCGTGTCCGATCATCACGTGAGACGGACTAGTCAACATCGGTGAACATCTTCATGTTGATCGTATCTTCTATATGACTCATGCTGGACCTTTTGGTCTTTTGTATTCAGAGGCCATGTCTGTACATGCTAGGCTCGTCAAGTCAACCTAAGTGTATTGCGTGTGTAAATCTGGCTTACACCCGTTGTATTCGAACGTTAGAATCTATCACACCCGATCATCACGTGGTGCTTCGAAACAACGAACCTTCACAACGGTGCACAGTTAGGGGGAACACTTTCTTGAAATTATTACGAGGGATCATCTTATTTAAGCTACCGTCGTTCTAAGCAAATAAGATGTAAAACATGATAAACATCACATGCAATCAAATAGTGACATGATATGGCCAATATCATTTGCTCCTTTTGATCTCCATCTTCGGGGCTCCATGATCATCGTTGTCACCGGCATGACACCATGATCTCCATCATCATGATCTCCATCATCGTGTCTTCTTGAAGTTGTCTCGTCATCTATTACTTCTACTACTATGGCTAACGCTTTAGCAATAAAGTAAACTAATTACATGACGTTTATGTTGACATGCAGGTCATAAATAAATAAAGACAACTCCTATAGCTCCTGCCGGTTGTCATACTCATCGACATGCAAGTCGTGATTCCTATTACAAGAACATGATCAATCTCATACATCACATATATCATTCATCACATCCTTTTGGCCATATCACATCATGCGGCACATGCTGCAAAAACAAGTTAGACGTCCTCTAATTGATGTTGCAAGTTTTTACGTGGCTGATATAGGTTTCTAGCAAGAACGTTTCTTACCTACGCCAAAACCACAACGTGATATGCCAATTTCTATTTACCCTTCATAAGGACCCTTTTCATCGAATCCGATCTGACTAAAGTGGGAGAGACAGACACCCGCTAGCCACCTTATGCAACTAGTGCATGTCAATCGGTGGAACCAGTCTCACGTAAGCGTACGTGTAAGGTCGGTCCGGGCCGCTTCATCCCACGATGCCGCCGAATCAAGATAAGACTAGTAACGGCAAGTAAATTGACAATATCGACGCCCACAACTGCTTTCTGTTCTACTCGTGCATAGAAACTACGCATAGACCTAGCTCATGATGCCACTGTTGGGGTGAAGGAAATATGCCCTAGAGGCAATAATAAAGTTATTATTTATTTCCTTATATCATGATAAAAGTTTATCATTCATGCTAGAATTGTATTAACCGGAAACATAATACATGTGTGAATACATAGACAAACAGAGTGTCACTAGTATGCCTCTACTTGACTAGCTTGTTAATCAAAGATGGTTATGTTTCCTAACCATGGACAAAGAGTTGTTATTTGATTAACGGGATCACATCATTAGTTGAATGATCTGATTGGCATGACCCATTCCATTAGCTTAGCACCCGATCGTTTAGTATGTTGCTATTGCTTTCTTCATGACTTATACATGTTCCTATGACTATGAGATTATGCAACTCCCCTTTGCCAGAGGAACACTTTGTGTGCTACCAAACGTCACAACGTAACTGGCTGATTATAAAGGAGCTCTACAGGTGTCTCCAAAGGTACATGTTGGGTTGGCGTATTTCGAGATTAGGATCTGTCACTCCGATTGTCGGAGAGGTATCTCTGGGCCCTCTCGGTAATGCACATCACTTAAGCCTTGCAAGCATTGCAACTAATGAGTTAGTTGCAGGATGATGTATTACAGAACGAGTAAAGAGACTTGCCGGTAACGAGATTGAACTAGGTATGGGATACCGACGATCGAATCTTGGGCAAGTAACATACCGATGACAAAGGGAACAACGTATGTTGTTATGCGGTCTGACCGATAAAAGATCTTCGTAGAATATGTAGGAGCCAATATGAGCATCCAGGTTCCGCTATTGGTTCGGAGACGTGTCTCGGTCATGTCTACATTGTTCTCGAACCCGTAGGGTCCACACGCTTAAGGTTACGATGACAGTTATATTATGAGTTTATGCATTTTGATGTACCAAAGGTTGTTCGGAGTCCCGGATGTGATCACGGACATGACGAGGAGTCTCGAAATGGTCGAGACATAAAGATTGATATATTGGAAGCCTATGTTTGGATATCGGAAGTGTTCCGGGTGAAATCGGGATTTTACCGGAGTACCGGGAGGTTACCGGAACCCCCCGGGAGGTATATGGGCCTTAGTGGGCCTGAGTGGAAGAGAGGAGAGGTGGCCAGAGATGGGCCACGCGCCCCTCCCCCCTTGGTCCGAATTGGACAAGGAGAGGGGGCCGGCCCCCCTTCCTCCTCTCTCTCCTCTTTCCCCCCCTTCATGAATCCTATTCCAACTAGGAAAGGGCGCGCCACACCTTGGCCGGCTGCCCCCCTCCTTTGAGCCTTTAGATACGGAGGCAGGGGCACCCCCTAGAGACACAAGTTGATCCACGTGATCATATTCTTAGCCGTGTGCGGTGCCCCATTCCACCATAGTCCTCGATAATATTGTAGCGGTGCTTAGGCGAAGCCCTGCAACAGTAGTACATCAAGATCGTCACCACGCCGTCGTGCTGACGGAACTCTTCCCCGACACTTTGCTGGATCGGAGTCCGGGGATCGTCATCGAGCTGAACGTGTGCTAGAACTCGGAGGTGCCGTAGTTTCGGTGCTTGATCGGTCGGGCCGTGAAGACGTACGACTACATCAACCAAGTTAACGCTTCCATTGTCGATCTACAAGGGTATGTAGATCACACTCTCCCCCTCTCGTTGCTATGCATCACCATGATCTTGCGTGTGTGTAGGAAATTTTTTGAAATTACTACGAAACCCAACATGGGGAACGTAGCAGAATTTTAAAATTTTCTACGCATCACCAAGATCAATCTATGGAGTCATCTAGCAACGAGGGAGAGGGGAGTGCATCTACATACCCTTGTAGATCGCGAGCGGAAGCGTTCAAGAGAACAGGGTTGATGGAGTCGTACTCGTCATGATTCAAATCACCGATGACCTAGCGCCGAACGGACGGCACCTCCGCGTTCAACACACGTACGGTTGGGAAGACGTCTCCTCCAACTTGATCTAGCAAGGGGGAAGGAGAGGTTGATGGAGATCCAGCAGCACGACGGCGTGGTGGTGGAAGCAACGGTGATCTCGGCAGGGCTTCGCCAAGCTCAGGGAGAGGAAGAAGTGTCACGGGAGGGAGAAGGAGGTGCCAGGGGCTCGGGTCCGGCTGCCCTCCCTCCCCCCACTATATATAGGACCCCTGGGGGGCGCCGGCCCTAGGAGATGCAATCTCCAAGGGGGGCGGCGGCCAAAGGGGGTGGAGTGCCCCCCAAGCCAAGTGGTGCGCCCCCACCCCTAGGGTTTCCAACCCTAGGCGAAGGGGGAGGCCCAAGGGGGAGGCGCACCAGCCCACTAGGGTCTGGTTCCCCTCCCACTTCAGCCCATGGGGCCCTCCGGGATAGGTGGCCCCACCCGGTGGACCCCCGAGACCCTTCCGATGGTCCCGGTACAATACCGATTACCCCCGAAACTTTCCCGATGGCTGAAACTTGACTTCCTATATATAAATCTTCACCTCCGGACCATTCCGGAACTCCTCGTGATGTCCGGGATCTCATCCGGGACTCCGAACAACTTTCGGGTTACCGTATACTAATATCTCAACAACCTTAGTGTCACCGAACCTTAAGGCATTGTTTGGGTAGCGACGAGATTATATAGAACTAGTTTTTAGCAAATTTTTAGTAAAATCGGTTTTATCGATTGTTATATGTGTAACCAGTTTATGAAAAAAGATGTTTGGATTAGAGAAAACTTAGGATCGATTTGTCACGTTCCTTGTTTGGTTTGGATAGGCTTTTCGCCCACACGCATCAACGAGTTTGTTGAGAAAAGGATGAGCGCAGAGAAAAAGTTAGTGATCAAGTATATCCAGACCGCGTTTTTAGAAAAACAACTAATCCTCGTTTTTCCATATACCCGAAATCCTGGATTATGGAAAACCAGATTTTCTATATTCACGGATTAGATAGAGTTGCCAAACAGGATTTTAGTTTGTTACATCGTTTTCCTAATTTGTGGAGAACCAGTTCTCTACGTATCACGTATCCAAACAACGCCTAAGTGTGTAGACCCTACGGGTTCGGGAGACATGCAGACATGACCGAGACGACTCTCCGGTCAATAACCAACAGCGGGATCTGGATACCCATGTTGGCTCCCACATGCTCCTCGATGATCTCATCGGATGAACCACGATGTCGAGGATTCAATCAATCCCGTATACAATTCCCTTTGTCAATCGGTACGTTACTTGCCCGAGACTCGATCGTCGGTATCCCAATACCTCGTTCAATCTCGTTGCCGGCAAGTCACTTTACTCATACCGTAATGCATGATCCTGTGATCAACCACTTGGTCACATTGAGCTCATTATGATGATGCATTACTGAGTGGGCCCAGAGATACCTCTCCGTCATACGGAGTGACAAATCCCAATCTCAATTCGTGCCAACCCAACAGACACTTTCAGAGATACCCGTAGTGTACCTTTATAGCCACCCAGTTACGTTGTGATGTTTGGCACACCCAAAGCATTCCTACGTTATCCGGGAGTTGCACAATCTCATGGTCTAAGGAAATGATACTTGACATTCGGAAAAGCTATAGCAAACGAACTACACGATCTTTGAGCTATGCTTAGGATTGGGTCTTGTCCATCACATCATTCTCCTAATGATGTGATCCCGTTATCAATGACATACAATGTCCATAGTCAGGAAACCATGACTATCTTTTGATCAACGAGCTAGTCAACTAGAGGCTCACTAGGGACGTGTTGTCGTCTATGTATTCACACATGTATTATGATTTCCGGATAACACAATTATAGTATGAACAATAGACAATTATCATGAACAAGAAAATATAATAATAACCTTTTATTATTGCCTCTAGGGCATATTTCCAACAGCAAGTTGCCTGAAATTTAAATTGAGTCCATCAAACTCTAGAGTGTAGACCCGATAGAAAAGACGGCGAGGGGGGTCATAGTGAATGCCACCGAGGCCCAGCGGAGAAGAATCAGAGGCTTGACGATTCAGGTGCAAGCTGGGGCTACCAGTGTCGGAGAGGAAGAGGGGATGGGTGGGTTTAGAGGAATCGACATTGGCCGCAGCAGACGTCGAAGGGCGGCAACATGAAGAGGATGGCGGGACGAGGAGGAGGAGGAGGAGGAAGGCACGCCATCCACTGGATCTAAATGAGACGACCTGGAAAATTAATTCGACTAGTGCCAAAAGGAAAATTAAGGTAAACCACATATAGCCAGGGATGTCGTGCAAAAAGAAAACCATGATTCTTTTATGCTGGCATGTCTTCTATAATGTATGATGAAAACTGAGAATGGAATATGGGCTTGTATAGTAAAAGCTGTTTTTTCATTAAGCTATTTTCCATTCAGTAGTACTACGCAACGGTGCATAATGGTGTTGTTAAGCCCCTCTTATTGCGCACATGTTATAAAAGTTATGGTTTGTGCTTGAATGCAAACCGTGTGTGATAGCTTTCTTGGCGCTTATTATCCCTACAGAACAACTATGCACGATAAACTACATATGGTAGCATGGATAAATCGTGTGAAATGTGTTCCACAATCGCACATTATATAAAAGGGCTAACTATGTGCGATACACTTTTCAATCAAGAGGGCTACATATCGCTGAAACTGCTTTGAGAAGAAAAGTTTTAATAATAAGTTTGTTTAAAAAAAGGATTAAAGCCTTCATTTAAAAAAACTGCAGCCTTTCCGAGACAACTTGAAAAGAACTAACCCCAATAATTGGGGAACGGTCACCACGAACGAGGGTCTATTAAAAATATATATTTCTGCTGGGGTGAGCTGCTCCCAGCGAACGAATCAGCCCTCCCTCGGTCGTTCGCCAGGGGAAGGGACATGGCAAATCGCAACGCCCAGAGACCTAGTTTACTGATTTTTTTTAAATGCCATGAACAAAAAATACATGTTTTTCTTGTAAACACAAAGAGAAAGCGTTGTATAATTGCCATGAATATTTTATAAAAAGGAAAAATTTCATGCCACTATGAAAAAAAATGCCAAGTGAATTTATAAAATGGCCATGCTACTTTACAAAAATGATACGGCGTCAAGATGCGTGCGACGGTGATGGGACCGTTCGCTGGGGTTGGCCTCCCAGGCAACGTCAGCCAAATAACATTTCCGCCTAAAAAACGTGTGAGCGGAAGGATACAAAACTGCAACTCATTCTTTCTCTCCTTCCTCTGTGTTTGACACAGTTTGGGACCCTCGCCCTGGAACTCCGTGGAGAACCGCCGGTGGATGCTACGCCGAGCTCCCAGGCTTCTTGCCGCAGTAAACCTCACCTTCCCCACCACTGCCAACCTCACCCGCATTTCCCACCCGGGCCTTCACGTAGCATTATTTCGCCATGCGTCCGCTGAGGGCGAGGGCGGCGCCCGCTACCTGCTCGACGGAATCCCCCCGGAGCACGGGCCAGCTCCATCGTGCGCGCGCTCAGGGACGGCGCGCGCCACGCCGCAGACGCCGTCGACGCCCTCCACTGCGCGTCCCTCAAGTCCGGCGCGGTGCTGGACCCGCCCGTGCGCACCTCCCTCCTCACGGCATACGCCAGGAGGAGGGACGACGCGTGTGCCGCCCTGGCGCTGCTCGACGAGGCCGCCCGCCCGGACGTGATCCTGTGGAACGCCACGCTCGATGCTCTGACGCGGAGCTGCCGTCTGGGCGACGCCGTGGTTCTGTTCCGGCGGATGGCGTGCGTGCTCGGGGCGTTCGATTCGGCCACCCTGGTCATCATGCTGTCGGGGGCGTCACGCGCCAGAGAGATGGACCTTGGGATGGCGCACCATGCTGCGGCCGTGAAGAGGCGCCTCGACACTGACCTAAACCTTCAGAATGCTCTCGTTGACATGTACACGAAGTGTGGGCGTTTCTGCGCTACGGAGGCTGTGTTTTGGAGGATGCCGTGTTGGGACACCACCTCATGGAATTCTATGATAGGTGGAAGCACGTTCAATGGACTTTTTGAAGTTTCGGCTTGTTGCTTCAGGGAGATGATCCGTTTGGGGGTTCAGGCAGATGAGGTCACTCTGTCTTCTGTCCTTGCAGCATATTCTCGCACGGATGGTCTTTTTGCCTTTGGGAGGTCTGTCCATGGCTGTGTTGTCAAGCTTGGTTATGACGACACTGCATCTTGCTCGGTGGCGAATTCTCTTATAACATTTTATTCAGCCCTTGGATTTACCGAGGACGCAGGGAATGTCTTTGCAGGCATTTTGAGTAAAACTTTGGTATCATGGAATGCTATGATCAAGGGATTGGTGGAGAATGAAAAGGTCAGCGAAGCCCTCTTTGTTTTCCAAGAAATTATATCAGGGTACCAGCCAGATTATGCCACTTTGGTGACTGTAATTTCTGGCTGTGCTGATCAAGGACTACTCTGTGAAGGGAAAGAAATCCATGGATACATAGTCAGAAAAGGCCTTCTGCATGAGGAGTCTTCTATAGGAAATAGCTTACTTGGCTTATATATGAAATGTCATGACTCATTTACTGCTAAGCTTTTGTTCAGGACAATGCCAGTAAGAGACCTCATATCATGGAACACAATGCTTTCTGGTTACTCAAGAGATGTCTCACTGGGAGTAGAGGCTCAAGCTATGTTCAAGGAGCTGCTTTCTGAAGGTTTAAACTGCACCATGACCACTATACTTGCTGTTCTACCTTCATGCTCTTGTCCAGAAGACCTTAGCTTTGGCAAAGGAGTTCACTCTGTTATCCTGAAGTATGGATTTGTGAGTGCAGTTTCAGTTGTTAATGCGTTGATGCACATGTACATATGCTGCGGGGACACACTGGCTGCCTTAGCGCTGTTGGAAAGAATAATGTTGGTATCAGATATTATTTCATGGAATACAGCCACAGTAGGCTGTGTACAGAATGGACTACATGGTGACGCCTTGGAAGCATTTCGGTTCATGCATTCATCTTTGCCAGTAAATCCTGACAGCATTACACTAGTTAGTGTTTTATCAGCATGTGGAACTCTTAAACTGCACTCCCTAGGAAAGTCCATCCACTGCATGTCACTGAAGCACTTGCTTGCATGCAATTTGAGGGTGAAGAATGCCCTGTTAGCCATGTATTTCTGGTTTGCAGATACTGAAAGTGCCGAGTCAATCTTCTATCCGGAGATATAAATTTGTGCTCCTGGAATTGTATGATCTCTGGCTTTGCACAGAATAACGATGGCTGGAGAGCATTGCAGTTCTATCAGAAGATTGAAGACTTCGTGCCTGATGAAATGTGTACAGTCAGTATCATCTGTGCTTGCACTCAACTAGGGGATCTTACATATGGAAAGAGCATACATGGGCATGTGGTCAGGTCTGATCTTCAAAATAATGTTTTTGTTTCAGCATCGCTTGTTGATATGTACAGTAAGTGCGGAAGACTCGACGTTGCTGTCAGAGTATTTGAATCCTCTGCTGAAAAATCAATTGCTTGCTGGAACTCCATGATATCAGCTTTAGGATTTCATGGGCATGGGTTGCGATCAATAAAACTTTTCTGCAAGATGATTCAGTCTGGGATGACAGCCACGAGAAGTACTTTTATTGCTCTTTTGCAGTCACTCTGGACTCACTGATGAAGGATGGGAGTATTACCACCTTATGTCAGAGAAATTTGGGATCATTCCAACAGCCGAACACCATGTATGCATCGTAGACATGCTTGGACGTGCTGGTCGGCTGCAGGAAGCACATAAATTTGTGGAGAGTTTACCATCCAAGGAAGCACATGGAGTTTGGGGTGCACTGTTAAGTGCTTGCAGTAACAAGGCTGAACTCAAGATGGGCGAGTCCACCGCAAATCATTTGCTCTGCCTGGAGCCTGAAAACAGTGGTTATTATGTGACAATTTCTAACCTGTATGCAAATCAAGACATGTGGGATGGTGCAGTCCAGGTTAGGGACATTTTGCAAGATAAAGGATTGATGAAGCCCCATGGTCACAGTATTGTTGGATAAAGGGTGGCAAAGGAACCATGGAAGCTATGCTTTCCAAGAAAAATTTCCACTAAATCACCAAAGGTGCACGTTCCCTTCACTATTTTTTGTCATGCAGACTCGCTCAAGCACGATGTAGGTATCTGACTAGTTGGCTTAACTCTTTCTGGTTAGACACTTTCCCTTGAATAGTAATGAAGTGATTGAACCTATTTACTTAGTATGTCAGGATGAATTTCCTCGTTTGGCCTTCAAATTTTTGTTCAAATTCTGAACTTTTATTTGCTATGCTGTTTGTGGATTGATCACTCTTGAACTAATTGTGCAAGTATGTTACTGGGGATAAGCAAAACAAAATGATATTTTATTCCAAAGGTTTTCGTCCTTTAAGCAATGGAAAATTAATAAATAAAATAAACGGGAGGGCAAACTGTGATGTATCATATCATACTACTCTGTTATTATTCTGAGCCAAACAAGCTTATGCCTGTGAGAAAGAAAAGTTGAAACGAAGTATGTTAATGAGCTCAAGTGTTTATATGTCATATCATTTTTTTTTGGACGCCCTTCATTACCTCATCTAGATTACTTTTCACAAGTGTTACTGGCACTCTAGCATGAAATCCATCTAGTCATTTCTTAAACAACCGTTTATTTCATGTAGGTGGTCCTGTCAACCAGTCACTTAATCTTATCTCATATTCACCGACAATCCCGTGTACAAAGCATCCAGAGTATTGGGAGTTAATTTTTTAATTTTGAGATATGTGAGTTAAATCCTTCCTACTCAACTGTAACAAAATAATTGTGTGTTCGTTTCTCCAGGGATAATCAGGACCCACTCCTCACCCCCTATCCATTCTCGGAGCGGTTTATTGTTTTTCATACAACTTGCAAACATATATAAACTGATGAAATTTAGTGTAAGAAAAATAAGAAGCGGTTGTTTAATTTCATAAGCAAACAAATCCTCTCATTTAGGTTTCAAGGGCTTGAGGGCCAAAACTCTACGACCAAGATACAACCTCACGCGAAGATTAAATGCATCTAACTGTAGCCAGTGACCGCGTGAAGAAGCAGTTTCCACGTAAATATTATATTTTGGCTGCCACATGGGATAATTGGGCTCGCATACAATGCACCAATTGGAGGAAAGAAAACCCATTGCATGCATTGGCTGGTGTTCTATAACGATCTGCTGGGGAGATTAAATCCAACATTTTTCATGAATGACCAAAATAACGCACATACTCAGTGTACCTGGCTTAATAATGATGGACAGAGGTAATAGACAGAAGTACGAGCTAGCTCAATTTACTCACTCAAGGTTTTTCTTTTTTCAACAAATGTTCAGAATCTTAAAAAATGTCTATATGTCTTTAGTTGAAAAATTGAAGAAAAGCTATGCATGAAGAATATATGGCTGTAATGAAGAGTAACACCTGACACTTTGTACTCCACCTCGAGGTAAAAACGTGATGGGCCACAAACAAGTTTGTCCCAGCTATAAAGTGTGCCTTGTTACTACACGCTTCAAGAAGCATTAATGTTTTGATTATCAGGATGCTTACCCTATTGTAAAAGCTTCCACCATAAGAATTGTACTAGCACATATGCCCGTGCGTTGCAACAGGGGTGAAAATTGATATGTAGAGATGCGCAAGCACAACATATCAACTCATTAAGTAGTTTAACTGACACACTCAGTTGCCCTAAGGGAACTCCCCACTATATTTGAACTTATAACATTTGTATTAACCCTAAATTTAGGTTGTGAATGTGCAGCCGATGAACTTACAACACGGCCAAGTTAAACAATGTCGGATTGCAATTATACATTAAGTTATATCATACTGCCATAGTCTCATAATATACCAACTATCTCATGTTCACCGACAATCCTGTGTACAAAGCATCCAGAGTTTGGGGAGTTAATTTTTTCTTTTTGAGATATGTGAGTTAAATCCTTCCTACTCAACTGTAACAAAATAATTGTGTGTTCGTTTCTCCAGGGATAATCAGGACCCACTCCTCACCCTCTATCGATTCTCGAAGCGGTTTATTGTTTTTCATACAACTTGCAAACATATATAAACTGATGAAATTTAGTGTAAGAAAATAAGAAGTGGTTGTTTAATTTCATAAGCAAACAAATCCTATCATTTAGGTTTCAAGGGCTCGAGGGCCAAGACTCTGCGACCAAGATACAACCTCACGCGAAGATTAAATGCATCTAGCTGTAGCCAATGACCGCGTGAAGAAGCAGTTTCCACGTAAATATTATATTTTGGCTGCCACGTGAGATATTTGGGCTCGCATACAATGCACCAATTGGAGGAAAGAAAACCCATTGCATGCATTGGCTGGTGTTCTATAACGATCTACTAGGGAGATTAAATCAAGCATTTTTCATGAATGACCCAAAAATAACGGACATAATCAGTGCACCTGGCTTAATAATGATGGACGGAGGTAATAGACATAAGTACGAGCTAGCTCAATTTACTCACTTAAGGTTTTTCTTTTTTTAACAAATGTTCAGAATCTTAAAAAATGTTTGCATTTGTAAAAATTAGTTTATTTTTTAGAAATGAATTCTTTTTATCAAATTTTGTCCAAAAATTCAGAAATAGTTTATTATTCCAAAAAAATCACTTCTTTTAAAAAAAGTTTGAAAACTAAAAAATGTTTAAATCTTCTGTTGCAATTTTTACAAGAAAAGTCGAAGAACTACGGTGGCAGACGTTGTTAACTCATGGGAGGTCGGTTCCACCCACGCACAATTTTTTGTTAACTGGTTTTTATGTTTTGCCACTGCTGTTTGTTTCTTTAATTCCTACGCTACAAATATTTCACAAAAGTTAGCTTGTCATACCGGCAAGGGGTGTGGGCACAGCACCCACTGGTTGCTGGTTCGATTCCCACCTGGGCACCTTTTTTATATTGTTTTTCGACTGGATAAAGAGAAATCTCGCACGAGAGGATTTGCAGCGAACGAAAAATATTAGTCCCATATCGGACGAAAAAAATCTGGATCCCATCACAAACCATAAAAAGTGGAGAAACAATTCTCCCTTTAATATTAGGTAAAGATAAAGATTACGCACACCAGTCTCCAAGGGATGGTGTTTATGCTTGTTGTGCAGAACGCGACAATTCTCAATGTTATGCTAAAGAAAGTGTATCTCAAACAACCACTGGTATATGAAAATGGCTACACATATCATTATGTTTGCAAACTTGTCAAAGCACTCTATTGCTTTAAAGAGCCCCATCGAGCATGAGACTCTTCATCAAGCATCTCATGCGTTGGGCAGGCTAACATACAAAACTATCATGCTTCTTCGACGATAGGGTCATCTCCCGTGAAATCCTACATTGAGAGAAAAGTGTTACTTAAGTACACATGTCCAACTCAACAATTCATATGCAGCACATAGATTCATACAAATGAGAAAAACTCTTACTTCCAGGTTCATGTGGGAAAATATATCATCCACTGAGAAGGCATTGATTTCATTCAGTTGATCATTAAGAGGTTGCTGATCAAGTGTGCCTTCTTGCATAGGAAGAATGCTAGCTCCATCCCCGCCATCAAGTAGCTGAGTCAATGAGAAGAAATCGTTTGTCTGAAGGTTGTGAAGCATCGAAGTAGTTCTTTCACTATTGACCAGATGATTATCTTTAGTTGAAGTTCTACTTGCATCAAGTGCAGAGCTACCATTCAACATTGTTCCTACTGAGCTTGTGTTGCTTGCCATGTTGAATGGTGCCATCTGCTCAGTGAAGCCTCCCACTAATGTGGTATTGCTTATGAATGGTGCCTTTTCATTTTGCAGAGGCAACCGACTAGATGACATTGCATAGCTCTCTAGTTGGTTGATCTGTGGGAAGTTCACCTGTGATGCGACAAGAGACCTCCCGCCACCAACTGTTGTATTTGCAAATGAACTTTGACGATTGGAAGGGGTTTTGCCTTTGCTTGTCTCCATTAGCTTTCCACACATGAGGTCAGCATATGAATTACTATAATTGAATGAAGGAAATTCATCTAACTTTATCTCATTGGGTATGTTGTTGTATAGGCTGACGGGAGGGTCACCAAAACCTGTGAATCTTCTTGCATCTGACGGTTGTTTCCCAACATACCTCGGCACTCTACCATCATGGAGGTATGACCCCATGTCGAAGTTGCTTTGGGTGTTCATCGCCGGAGCCAAGTGACCTATTGCACCATAGTTGTTTGTACTCCAAGAGGAAGTGTCGCTAGAGGACGCACTCCATCTTCCATGTTCATGATTATGCATGAAATTGTCCTTGTTGTTCATGTTGTACGATGAGTTCCATCTTTCATATGCATCACCAGAGTGATTTGAGTTGACTTTTTTTAAGTGCAATCTATACTTCTGAAATAAAAAGATAGACAAAATAACAAGGTATGAGATGGATGCTCGTCAGAAAAAAAATAACAGTAAATATGTGAGTACAAAAAGAACTAATGATATTGCATGGGTAAAAATACTCCTAAAAATATTAGGCATGCATTATATGAGATAAGCCTCGCATTTTAAGGGAAACATTTAATTAAAATTACACTTCATGATAGTTGCATTACTAGAGCTTTGACTGATATGTTTCCCAGAAAATAAAAGCTTGCACTTATATATGACAAAGTGTTAGCCTACGAATAATAGTAAGAAAAACATAGAAATTAAGCATAAAGGTCGAAAATAAACCTGTAGATGACTCGCGATATTCTCTCTACTGAGGTAATCCACATTCATCAGCTCCAATACCTTTTTTGGAACAGCCCCTACAATTATGTAATAAAAAATTATAATGAAAATATGGAGCAGCCAACATTGTCAATGAATGAGGCACAAGATGTGAATTCTTACTATCAAGGCCGATCTGGTTGATAGCTTCTAGAAACTTGTTATGCAGCTGAAGTGTCCATGTCACCCTTGGCTTTCCGTGGGTGGTGGATACACATGTGCTTTCATTGTGCTTGTTAGAATCATCTCCAACATTTCTCTTATTCCCCGGTAACTTACTCTTTTCAGCAGTCGCTGGTTGAACTCTTTGGACATCACTGTCATGATCGCTGATGTGGCTTATTGCTTTGGGATTTCTCCACCTTTGAACATGTTGCCATATGTTTTTTAGCTCATGGGTACGAACTGGCTTCACCATAAAGTCGGATGCGCCATGTTCTATCCCCTTCATCACAACCTTCTTGTCGCAATCGACGGATAGCACTGCAGGCCATATGACCAATGACTTAGATTTAGAATTTAGAAATTCACAAAACTCTATGAAGTGTGCATATGTTTTGGTCAAAGTGCCTATAGACAAAAAAAGCATTTCAATGTTCAATTTTATAATTCTGCTTCAATGTAGACTAAAATGGGAAAAATTTCACACATTCAATATGAAGATACAGAAATAATGGCTGAAACAATAACAATAACACAATGCCTAAGCCATATCACGACATGTTCCACGTAGGGAAAACACACCATCGTGTCTAACTATTGGTGAACCTGAAGATCAAGTAATATTATTGGCAGTCAACCATGTTTCTCTAGCATACTAGGTAACATCTATCGGCCCACGTAATGCTCTAAGCATTTTAAGTGATCACACTCATATTAGTTTTTAAACGTTAAGCACCATTGTCAATAGCTTTTTTATTGCAACTAGCTAATTGTCTGTGCTTGCCACGGGGGCATACATATTCTACGTGATAATTTTCATGATTAATGTGGTCCTCGCGTCTAGTGCTCGATGATACTTTTTATAATTAGTGTGATACTCCTGTCCAAAGAATGATACTCTTCATAATTAACGTGGTCCTCTCGTCCAATGCTCAATGATACTTTCCATAAATTAATGTCTAGATAATTGACATGTGTAAATAACTATGCAGCTAATTAATTGCATGCAGCTGTGGGCGAGGCAGAGATTGGGCAAGAATTATCTGGGATGATTTTTGGGCATTAATAGTAGAGATTCAGGAAAATAAGTACGTGTGGTTGCACTTTCTGTGAATGTAATTTGACTATAAATTAGTGTGCTGGTTCAAACTCAACAAATATGCAGTATTGTATGCATTACCCATGGTTAACCTACTCGACGTATGTATTTAAAAGTGACACTCCTACTTTATATGCTATTCTCGAGAGTAAATAGTCATAAGGAGTAACAACTTTAAGGAGAATGAACATGAGTAGTAATCTCAATCTTAATAATATCAATACAACATAGGTATTTCTTAATTGTAGTATTCATGAAACCCCTAGCAAACAGATGTGATGCAATTGTGTACTTTGTGTGATTGGTAGAACACGGATTTTAATATTAGCTTTGGAAACAACTAAATATAACTTGGTCATATCATGAAATATGAATAGATTATAGTTTTCGTTCTTATTGGTAGGATTTTACAACTAATTGAGATGATATAAAATTAAATTCTAGATGTTCATAAATACAACCAACGAACACGTGGATAGTGGGGTCTACATTACATTGGAGTGATAGAGACTCTCACTAAGCCAAACTACTCATTTATAAAATTAAATTGTAGATAGTCCATAAAAGACGCCCATCGAACACGTGGATGTGGAAACTATGTTACATTGGAGTGACACAGACTCTCACTAGGACAAATTAGCCATTGGAGTGACCATGTCTCTAGCCTACTAAACACTATCAACCTAATTATTAAAAACAATAATTGGGATCTCATAATCACGTGCTATCTACGTTTGTTCCCCTTTCCCACCATCCATCCGATCTGATGGATGGATGGTTAGATATGATCCCATTGTTTTGGGCTAGAAACCGACATTGCATCCCCTACTAACTCATGTGTCGCTCCACCTCCGCTCTCCCGCCCCACTTGCCATCCGATCGGATGAATGGCTGGATAGGATGCCATTGGTTTGGGCTAGAAACCGACAATACGTCCCCTACTAACTCATGTGTCGCTCCACCTCCGCTCTCCCGCCCCACTCGCCATCCGATCGGACGGATGGCTGGATATGATGCCATTGGTTTGGGCTAGAAACCGACAATACGTCCCCTACTAACTCATGTGTCGCTCCACCTCCGCTCTCCCGCCCCACTCGCCATCCGATCGGACGGATGGCTGGATAGGATGCCATCGGTTTGGGCTAGAAACCGACAATACGTCCCCTACTAACTCATGTGTCGCTCCACCTCTGCTCTCCTACCCCACTCGCCATCCGATCGGACGGATGAACGGTTAGATGGGACCCCGACACCCCGTTGGTTCGGACTCAATGGGGATCCTGTTCTTTAGAACTCTTCCAGGTTAGAAATAGAGTGCGGGTGCCGTGCATGTGTACGTGGTTTCATAAAATCGTCCTAAATATATAGGATCTCACATGCTGCCCAAAGAAATTAATATCCTCTCAGGGTAACTCCAAGATTGAGGAGTAAAAGCACGTTGTTAAGAACAATTGTCAATGCTCAGGGATGCAAAACACAAAAATTGGACTTTGAATTGAGAGCTGTGAGAGTACTGATGACGGGCAGATCCATCTCGAGGCGGATGAGCTCGAGGAGCTTGAAGCCGTCCATGTCCGGCATGCGCACGTCGGTGATGACGAGGTCGAACTGCTGCTTCCCTGCCATGAGCATCCTCAGCGCCGTCTTTGCATCCATCACCGTCGTTGCTGCATAGCGGCAAGCATTATTCGCGAGCAACAAATAGATCACAAGGCCCCGATTCTAATGGACTATGGCAAAGTGGAGGGATCAAGAGACTCACGTTGGTACTTGCAACGGCGCAAGAGGGCTTCTAGTACCGTGAGGCAGACGCGGTCGTCGTCGACGACGAGGATGCGTAACCCCTCCGGGAACTTGTCCTCCGCCGCATCCTCCATCATCTGCCTTCGGTCCCCACCCATCGTGGCCATGTTCTCCGAACTTCTTCCCACCTGGAAAAGCAAACGCCATCAAGAAAAATACTGATTAAAAAACAAGTCAACACAAACCTCACAGCCATCTAAGAACACAACCCAAAACCTCTATTAGCTTCCTCGTCTCAGGACACAACTGAAGTTAATTACTGAACAATCCAGATTTCAGAGGAGTGGTGAGAAGGGCTGGAGGATGCAGGGCGTCTATTTATAGGGCTAGAGGGGTCAAGGGAAGTCTTGCGGTCCAGAGTGTGCATGCGCTAGTTTCTACTCCTTAATTTCTGCAGCTAGGCCATTTGACCTGGCGATGTCAATGTGCGTGTCTTCTTGTGCAATCGGCCCATGGTTCCTTCCATGAGAGGTGAGCAAAACCACGGGTTGTGCTGCTGTTTTTTGCTTTTGTTCTTTTCTCACCAAATGTTTAATGTTGGAACACAAATGTTATGATCTTGAATTACAAAAGGGAGAGGCTCCTGCTCCTGCTTCCTTTGACCCGGAACAGAGAAAGCGTTCATGTCTCAATCGTCAGATTCCTACCTACCTTTGCATGGCAACGTGAGAATGTGAGGGCCTAATATAAACTCAAGGAGTGGAAGTCCTTTTCCACTTATCACTTTGTGGAAAAATAATATGACAAGGGCATTTTTATCTGAAGAAAAACACTTCAAGAAGATAAGTTCAAGGGTGTTTCAGACTAGGGAGTACCGGATGCACCCTAGCTAAGGACGAGAGTAAGTGAGTAACACACAAATTCGAACCAAATGATTGCTTATCATGAGGTGTCAGGCCTATGTATTAAACAAAGAAAGAAATATATCGTTTACAAAGAAGGGAGGAAGAAATACAGGGATAGAAGAGTGGAGTTCTTGTGGTCCAGGCGTTGGATGTCTGTAGTTTCTGCCATTTTTATTTTCATTACTCTCCATAAAAAGAAATCAGTTTTTCTTCCCATTCCAGTGTCAAATGTCAACTTTCTTGTGGTCCAACGTTGGAGCTAGATGATATCGTCTGTATTCCAAAAGAGGCTTTTGGCGATGTTCATGTCATATCTCAAATTAATACCTCACCTTTATTCTCATGAAATTTGTTTCGGTGCACCGAAAGCGTATGTTCATGGTCTCACTATATATATAAACTAATAGATGATCCGTTGAATGAGTTAGGCAATTTGGAGGCCCGGCCCAGTGAACCAAGATATTTTTAAATGATAAAAAATCCTATTTAAAAGTTTTAATATATTCTGAAATAGCTTGACTTGTAATTGATGTATTTTACATATGTGTAAGCTTCTCTTAAAATATACTTTACCATGTATGTAAATTTGTATGCATGTGCTGTTTGCTATTTCTAAATGTAGATCTTGGTCCTTTTGTGTACGTATATATATAAACATGTTACATGAAAATTTCTAGGTGCAGTAGATAACATCTATATGATCATTTCCAACAAAAATACACCTCAACTATTTTCAAAAACCCAGACTCGACGGAGTCCAGGGTCCGATCAAACTTTATCGCAATCAGTTTGAAGTAATCACAAAAGGAAACATGACAATGCTTACTGATTCTGAGCGCATCACGCATAAATAGAGAAGCAATGAAAAAAATTAATTTAAACTTTAAGTGTTGGACCAAAATGATATGGTGTGATTTCGACGAGTGGAACTCCCAACCACTTAAAACACATTCTTGAAGAAGTAGGCATGCGATGGCTGCCGTTTCTTGTTCTTGTTTGCAAAATATTAGAGATCAATGATATCCTGTGAACTTCCCTGCAGCTCGCATTATTCATGGACACGAATAATTATATTATGAAATGCCAACATATGATCTGACAAATCCTATTAAAATGATTTAAGGGATGCGGTAGCGCTTACTATCATTGTGGAAAAATGCTTAAAAATTCCTGGCCAATGGAGATGAAAGGAGTCAATGTGCCACATGACAGTTGGAGATGAAAGAACACAATGTGCCACATGAGAGAGGGGAAGAAAGGAGTCAAAGCGCCACTCGACAAAGAGAGATGAAAGTAGTTAGCACACCACGTGAAAAATGGAAATGAAATGATTCAACCCGACACATAACAAATGAAGATGAAAGGAGATAATGCACTATGTGACAAATATATGTTGTAAGAATAAAAAAGTTTGGATTTGGAGGGCAAGATTGGAACCCAATGATTTCTATATAGAAAGACCTAGAGCCACCACTTAAGCTCATTGCTTTAAATGGAGTCCAACATGATGCACTGATATAATGTTTTTCTCTTTTTAGGAAATTGTTTTTGAAGAAGATGATGACCCACCCAATGGAAATGGAAAATTTCTACTTTTTACGATGATGTTTGACGTTTGACTCTGCATAGGTCGGATACTATACCCATACAACGAATCACCTCATGGGTCCTGTACCATTGTACGATGCCCTTACGGGTACTCTAGAGATACTGCACTAAGATCCACCCCAAATTTGGTGATGTCAAATTGTTGGGAAACATAGTAGAAGACCAAAAATCGCCCTACGATCAAGATTCCGGATCACTATGAAGATGCATAGAAGGTTAGATGGGATTGTCACCAACTTCGAGTTGCAGTGGAAGAAGAGTTAGTGTAGATCGTTCTTGAAGTCCCTCGAACCGTCCAAGATGATCCCTTGAACCGAATATCGAAAGCACGGGCTCTCTATGGATTGCACGCGTACGGGCTTCACGATTCGGCAGAGCTTCGCCATGCAGAGTTTAGCATTGCCTGATAATTAGGGGAGGGACTCTATTATCCGGATTAGAGAAAACTAGAACTAGGTCTAATCAATTCTAAACTAGAATTAGAACTAGAGAAGGGGCTCTCGAGGCAAAGCCACTTGTCTCTCTAGGGGCCCCCCTCTCATGTATATATAGGCGTGGGGGAAGGGGAGGCCGACTTGGAGAAGGAGCCTCCCTCCCTTGGTGCATCGGCCAAGGAGGGGGGCTCCTCCTCCAACCCCCCCTAGCTTGTCCAAAAAGCTAATAAGGGCGCCTCCACTATTGAACCCAATAACTTTTCCCATTAGGCCTTTATTATTTTCCCTACCCATAGCCTCTAAATAAAGGGGCATGTTAATCAATATTTGAGCCCTCTATATTAATATTAGGTTCCTGAAAACATTTTCTATTTATATATTTTCCCGGTATTACCCGAAACGCTTCCGATTTCTCTTGAAACTAGTTCTTTCATTCCCGAAACAATTTCGGTAATATTTTCATTCCTCACTCCACTAGAACTCATCAGATTGTAATTCCCTGTACACGTGGCATAGGCGGGCGGAGGAGGAGAAGCAGACGTTTATGTGCCTTCTTCTCATGCTCTTAGTGATGTGTGAATGGGCCCACCTTATATGTTGGTCCAACTCACCCTCCACGACCGAGGTGGGATTAAACTTTTCACACTCTCTTGTCGAGTAAATGGGCCTCTAAGATTTTCAAGAATTACTGGAAATAAGAAATGGCCTAAAAGCCCAATAATTCCAAAAAATAATACAATGATAATTGGTTTCCAAGAAATAAGTATTTTTTGTGCGATCCAAAAAGTAAGCAATTACCTTTATACCTTCATAGAAAATGTAATTACTTGTATGAATAAGTCGACATCATAAGTATTATTGTCTAGATATGACATCCGTGGAAATGGGAACTGTATCATCGTTAGTCTGTGCCATACAGAAAAAAAAGAGTCTATGCCATTTTTTTTGAAAAGGAGGAAAACCTCCGGCCTCTGCACCGATAGATGCATACGGCCATATTATTTAAAACCACAAGAAGGTCTTAAGTTCCAATGCTGCTCATAGTCCGAGCAAAAAGAAAAAAAATAAGTCTGCAACGTGCCGCACTTGGCGAAAACGCTCCACATCCGGCAATCAAGAATAGACTGTGATGCCTAGACACCTAGCCTATTATTAAGTCGCCTTCCAAATCGGCTGAAGATAGCCCGTGCTACCGTCTCCCAACGGTTGCACCCAATATCCAAAGGCTCCCTGAAATCCGCACGAGTGAGTAACGACCACATACGGATCCAAGTTGTAGCTCTGTAGATGACCTGCAAAAAAGTTAGTGAAGTTTGTCCCGTTAAAAATCATATCATTTCTCATGTTCCATATAGCCCATAAGAGTGCACATATCCCTATCCGAATACGTTTAGCTATATATTTGTCCACTACAGTAAGCCACGTCGCAAATAACGTGTTTATGCTCATTGGGGGATGAATGTTAAAAGCTATATGTATTGATCGCCATAACAATTGTGCAAGCGGACATTGTAGAAAGAGGTGTTTGATCGATTAATTTTGGTCACAAAAACAACATCTGGAGTTACCAATCCAATTCCTTTTTAGCAAATTGTCTTTGGTCAAAATAACTCCCTTGTGCACGACCCACATAAAGATTTTGATGTGAAGCAGAACTTTAATCTTCCATATCTGTAAAGACCTTGACAATGGACCAGAATCAATTAAGTCCAAATACATGGATTTCACAGAGAAAATTCCATTCGAGGTTAACTTCCAACTGATAGTATCTGCCTGGTCTGAAAATTGAACATCCATCCACCTACGGACCAGGTGAAGCCAAGCATTCAAGCGTTCCCCTACGAGGGATCTCCTAAACTAGATATTACGTGGTATCGAGATTAATATTGTAGCGACATAATCCTCCTTACGTTGCGCTATATTATATAAGGAAGGGTATTGTAGAGCCAAGGGCGTCTCCCCTAGCCAGGTATCCTCCCATAGTCTAGTTGTGGTACCATTACCAATGGAGAACTTTACCCGTTGGACAAAAGATACGTTTGTCCTCATTAATCCCTTCCAAAAGGGTGAGTCCATTGGCCTTGCACTTGAAGGAAATATGCCCTAGAGGCAATAATAAAGTTATTTTTTATTTCCTTATTTCATGATAAATGTTTATTATTCATGCTAGGATTGTATTAACCGGAAACATAATACATGTGTGAATACATAGACAAACATAGTGTCACTAGTATGCCTCTACTTGACTAGCTCGTTGATCAAAGATGGTTATGTTTCCTAACCATAGACATGAGTTGTCATTTGATAAACGGGATCACATCATTAGGAGAATTATGTGATTGACATGACCCATTCCGTTAGCTTAGCACTTGATCATTTAGTTTACTGCTATTGCTTTCTTCATGACTTATACATGTTCCTATGACTATGAGATTATGCAACTCCCGATTACCGGAGGAACACCTTGTGTGCTACCAAACGTCACAACGGAACTGGGTGATTATAAAGGTGATCTACAGGTGTCTTCAATGGTACTTGTTGAGTTGGCATAGATCGAGATTAGGATTTGTCACTCTGATTCTCAGAGAGGTATCTCTGGGCCCTCTCGGTAATGCACGTCACTATAAGCCATGCAAGCAATGTGACTAATGAGTTAGTTGCGGGATGTTGCATTACGGAACGAGTAAAGAGACTTGCCGGTAACGAGATTGAACTAGGTATTGAGATACAGACGATCGAATCTTGGGCAAGTAACATACCAATGACAAAGGGAACAACATATGTTATGCGGTTTGACCAATAAATATCTTCATAGAATATGAAGGAACCAATATGAGCATCCAGGTTCCGCTATTGGTTATCGACCAGAGACATGTCTCGGTCATGTTTACATAGTTCTCGAACCCGTAGGGTCCGCACGCTTAAAGTTCTGTGACGATCGGTATTATGAGTTTTTGTATTTTGATGTACTGAAGGTAGTTCGGAGTCCCGGATATGATCACGGACATGACGAGGAGTCTCGAAATGGTCGAGACGTAAAGATCGATATATTGGATGACTATGTTCGGACACAGGAAGTGTTCCGGGAGGTTTCGGACATATACCGGAGTACCGGGGGTTACCGGACCCTCCCGGAAGCTATTGGGCCTTATGGGACTTAGTGGAGAAGAGAGAGGGCAGCCAGGAGGTGGCGCTTGATACGTCTCCAACGTATCTATAATTTTTGATTGTTCCATGCTATATTATATTCTATTTTGGACATTATTGGGCTTTATTATACACTTCTATATTATTTTTAGGACTAACCTAATAACCGGAGGCCCAACCCAGAATTGCTGTTTTTTTGCCTATTTTAGAGTTTCGCAGAAAAAGAATATCAAACGGAGTCCAAACGGAATGAAACCTTCGGGGACGTGATTTTTGGAACGAACGTGATCCAGAGGACTTGGACCCTACGTCAAGAAAGCAACCAGGAAGGCACGAGGTAGGGGGGCGCGCCTACCCCCAGGCGCGCCCTCCACCCTCGTGGGGCCCACATTGATCCACCGACGTAATTCTTCCTCCTATATATACCTATGTACCCCCAAACTACCAGATACAGAGCCAAAACCCTAATTCCACCGCCGCAACCTTCTGTACCCGTGAGATCCCATCTTGGGGCCTTTTCCGGAGCTCCGCCGGAGGGGGCATCGATCATAGAGGGCTTCTACATCAACACCATAGCCTCTCCGATGATGTGTGAGTAGTTTACCTCAGACCTTCGGGTCCATAGTTATTAGCTAGATGGCTTCTTCTCTCTTTTTGGGTCTCAATACAATGTTCTCCCCCTCTCTTGTGGAGATCTATTCGATGTAATCTTCTTTTGCGGTGTGTTTGTTGAGACCGATGAATTGTGGGTTTATGATAAAGTTTATCTATGAACAATATTTGAATCTTTTCTGAATTCTTTTATGTATGATTGGTTATCTTTGCAAGTCTCTTCGAATTATCAGTTTGATTTGGCCTACTAGATTGATCTTTCTTGCAATGGGAGAAGTGCTTAGCTTTGGGTTCAATCTTGCGGTGTCCTTTCCCAGTGACAGTAGGGGCAGCAAGGCACGTATTGTAATGTTGCCATCGAGGATAACAAGATGGGGTTTATATCATATTGCATGAGTTTATCCCTCTACATCATGTCATCTTGCTTAAAGCGTTACTCTATTCTTTTGAACCTAATACTCTAGATGCATGCTGGATAGCGGTTGATGTGTGGAGTAATAGTAGTAGATGCAGGCAGGAGTCGGTCTACTTGTCTCGTACGTGATGCCTATATACGTGATCATACCTAGATATTCTCATAACTATGCTCAATTCTGTCAATTGCTCAACAGTAATTTGTTTACCCACCGTAATACTTATGCTCTCGAGAGAAGCCACTAGTGAAACCTATGGCCCCCAGGTCTATTTTCTATCATATTAATCTTCCATCAACAAGCTATTTCTTGCACTGTTTTTATTTTGCTTTATTTACTTTGCATCTTTATCATAAAAATACCAAAAATATTATCTTATCATATCTATCAGATCTCACTTTCGTAAGTGACCGTGAAGGGATTGACAACCCCTTTATTGCGTTGGTTGCGAGGATTTTATTTGTTTGTGTAGGTGCGAGGGACTCGTGCGTGGCCTCCTACTGGATTGATACCTTGGTTCTCAAAAACTAAGGGAAATACTTACGCTACTTTGCTGCATCACCCTTTCCTCTTCAAGGGAAAACCAACGCAATGCTCAAGAGGTAGCAAGAAGGATTTCTGGCACCGTTGCCAGGGAGTCTACGCAAAAGTCAACATACAAAGTACCCATCACAAACCCTTATCTCGCGCATTACATTATTTGCCATTTGCCTCTTGTTTTCCTCTCCCCCACTTCACCCTTGCTATTTTATTTGCCCTCTCTTTCTCCGTCCTCCTTCTCTTTCCCTATTTGCCTCTTTTTGCCCGTTTCTCGTTTGCTTGTGTGTTGGATTGCTTGCTTGTCACGATGGCCCTACCTAGATTTGGTGATCTTCACTTTAAAAGGTTAGAAGAGATCGAAAGCAACGTTAGAAGTTTTATGGTCTTACAATTTGAGCATAATAATTTCTTTAGGAATGAGCTTAAGGAACAAAAAAGTTTTATGGGTTATATGAATAAAGAGCTTGATGATATGTCTAAAGAATTTGATGGTTTGAAATCTCAGATTGCTCATCTTGAGAAGTTAATAGCTGAAGTTTCGAATAAGTAGGAGACCTTAGTTAATAAGATGTCCGCTAAGCCAGAATTGTTTTGGGAAAATAAAGATGAAGATCTAAAAGTTATTGATGTGTCCCCTATTAAATCTTTGTTTTGCAATATGAATCTTGATAATGATGGGACTGAATAAGGTCCACCTTTACCTAGAAGGTGTTCCAAAAATTCGAAGTCTTTAGATCTTGATGCTAAAACTGTTAAAAGTGGGATTGAAGAGGTCAAAACTTTAAATACCAATGAACCCACTAATTTGGATTTCAAGGAATTTAATTATGATAATTGCTCTTTGATAGATTGTATTTCCTTATTACAATCTGTGCTAAATTCTCTACATGCCTATAGTCAAAATAAAGCTTTTACTAAACATATCGTTGATGCTTTGATGCAATCTTATGAAGAAAAACTTGAGTTAGAAGTTTCTATCCCTAGAAAACTTTATGATGAGTGGGAAACTACTATTAAAATTAAAATTAAAGATCATGAATGCTATGCTTTGTGCGATTTGGGTGCTAGTGTTTCCACGATTCCAAAGACTGTGTGATTTGCTAGGTTTCCGTGATTTTGATGATTGCTCTTTAAATTTGCACCTTGCGGATTCCACTATTAAGAAACCCATGGAAAGAATTAATGATGTTCTTATTGTTGCAAATAGTAATTATGTGTCCGTAGATTTTATTGTTCTTGACATAGATTGCAATCATGCATGTCCTATTATTCTTGGTAGACCTTTCTTTAGAACGATTGGTGCAATTATTGATATGAAGGAAGCGAATATTAGATTCCAATTTCCATTAAGGAAAGGAATGGAACACTTCCCTAGAAAGAAAATTAAATTACCATATGAATCTATTATGAGAGCTACTTATGGATTGCCTACCAAAGATGGCAATACCTAGATCTATCTTCGCTTTTATGCCTAGCTAGGGGCGTTAAACGATAGCGCTTGTTGGGAGGCAACCCAATTTTATTTTTATTCCTTGCTTTTTGCTCCTGTTTAGTAATAAATAATGTATCTAGCCTCTGTTTTGGTTGTGTTTTTTGTGTTTATTTAGTGTTTGTGCCAATTAGAACCGTTGGGAAGACTCGGGGAAAGTCTTTTTGATCTTGCTGTAAAAAACAGAAACTTTAGCGCTCACTAGAATTGCTTCCATTTTTATTTGGAAAGTGCTATTTAGTTAATTATTTTTTCATATGATTAATAGATAAATTCATCATGCCCAGAAAGTTATTTTAGAATTTTTGGGGTTCCAGAAGTTTGCGTTATCTACAAATTACTACACACTGTTCTGTTTTTAACAGATTCTGTTTTTCGCGTGTTGTTTGCTTATTTTGATGAATCTATGGCTAGTAAAATAGTTTATAAACCATAGAGAAGTTGGAATACTGTAGGTTTAACACCAATATAAATAAATAATGAGTTCATTACAGTACCTTGAAGTGGTGTTTTGTTTTCTTTCTCTAACGGAGCTCACGAGATTTTCTATTTTGAGTTTTGGGTTGTGAAGTTTTCAAGTTTTGGGTAAAAGATTTGATGGATTATGGAACAAGGAATGGCAAGAGCCTAAGCTTGGGGATGCCCATGGCACCCCAAGATAATCTAAGGACACCTAAAAGCCAAAGCTTGGGGATTCCCCGGAAGGCATCCCCTCTTTCGTCTACTTCCATGGGTAACTTTATTTGGAGCTATATTTTTATTCACCACATGATATGTGTTTTGCTTGGAGCGTCTTGTATTATCTGAGTCTTTATTTGTTAGTTTGCCACAATTATATTTGTTGCACACACCTTTTGAGAGAAACACACATGATTTGAAAATTATTATAATACTCTATGTGCTTCACTTATATCTTTTGAGTTATATAGTTTTTGCTCTAGTACTTCACTTATATCTTTTAGAGAACGGTGGTGGATTTGTTATATAGAAACTATTATTCTCTCATGCTTCACTTATATTATTTTGAGAGTCTTAAACAGCATGGTAATTTACTTAAATTGGGAAATTAATCCTAATATGCTAGGCATTCAAGATTAGTAAAAAAATTCTTATGAGTGTGCTGAATACTAAGAGAAGTTTGATACTTGATAATTGTTTTGAGATATGGAGATGGTGATATTAGAGTCATGCTAGTTGAGTAGTTGTGAATTTTAGAAATACTTGTGTTGAAGTTTGTGATTCCCGTAGCATGCACGTATAGTGAACCGTTATGTGACGAAGTCGGAGCATGATTTATTTATTTATTGTCTTCCTTATGAGTGACGGTCGGGGACGAGCGATGGTCTTTTCCTACCAATATATCCCCCTAGGAGCATGCGTGTAATACTTTGTTTCGATAACTAATAGATTTTTGCAATAAGTATGTGAGTTCTTTAGGACTAATGTTGAGTCCATGGATTATACACACTCTCACCCTTCCACCATTGCTAGCCTCTCTAATACCGTGCACCTTTCGCCGGTATCATACACCCACCATATACCTTCCTCAAGAAAGCCACCATACCTACCTAGCATGGCATTTCCATAGCCATTCCGAGATATATTGCCATGCAACTTTCCACCGTTCCATTTACTATGACACGCTCCATCATTGCCATATTGCTTTGCATGATCATGTAGTTGGCATTGTATTTGTGGCAAAGCCACCGTTCATAATTCTTTCATACATGTCACTCATGCATCATTGCACATCCCGGTACACCGCCGGAGGCATTCACATAGAGTCATATTTTGTTCTAAGTATTGAGTTGTAATTGTTGAGTTGTAAGTAAATAAAAGTGTGATGATCATCATTATTAGAGCATTGTCCTAGTGAGGAAAGGATGATGGAGACTATGATTCCCCCACAAGTCGGGATGAGACTCCGGATGAATCAAGGAAAAAGAGAAAGGCCAAAAAAAAAGAGAAGGCCCCAAAAATGAGAGAAAACGAGAGAAGGGACAATGCTACTATCCTTTTACCACACTTGTGCTTCAAAGTAGCACCATGATCTTCATGATAGAGAGTCTCCTATGATATCACTTTCATATAATAGTGGGAATCTTTCATTATAGAACTTGGCTTGTATATTCCAATGATGGGCTTCCTCAAAATGCCCTAGGTCTTCGTGAGCGAGCAAGTTGGATGCACACCCACAAGTTTCTTTTGTTGAGCTTTCATACACTTATAGCTCTAGTGCATCCATTGCATGGCAATACCTACTCACTCACATTGGTATCTGTTAATGGGCATCTCCATAGCCTGTTAATACGCCTAGTTGATGTGAGACTATCTTCTCCCTTTTTGTCTTCTCCACAACCACCATTCTATTCCACATATAGTGCTATGTCCATGGCTCGTGCTCATGTATTGCGTGAAGATTGAAAAAGTTTGAGAACATCAAAAGTATGAAACAATTACTTGGCTTGTCATCGGGGTTGTGCATGATTCAAATACTTTGTGTGGTGAAGATAGAGCATAGTCAGACTATATGATTTTGTAGGGATAACTTTCTTTGGCCATGTTATTTTGAGAAGACATAATTGCTTAGTTAGTATGCCTGAAGTATTATTATTTCTATGTCAATATTAAACTTTTGTCTTGAATCTTTCGGATCTGAATATTCATACCACAATTAAGAGAATTACATTGCAATTGTGCCAAGTAGCATTCCACATCAAAAATTCTGTTTTTATCATTTACCTACTCGAGGACGAGCAGGAATTAAGCTTGGGGATGCTTGATACGTCTCCAACGTATCTATAATTTTTTATTGTTCCATGCTATATTATATTCTATTTTGGACATTATTGGGCTTTATTATACACTTTTATATTATTTTTGGGACTAACCTATTAACCCGAGGCCCAGCCCAGAATTGTTGTTTTTGCCTATTTCAGAGTTTCGCAGAAAAAGAATATCAAACGGAGTCCAAACGGAATGAAACCTTCGGGAACGTGATTTTTGGAACGAACGTGATCCAGAGGACTTGGACCGTACGTCAAGAAAGCATCTAGGAAGGCACGAGGTAGGGGCGCGCCTACCCCCCAAACGCGCCCTCCACCCTCGTGGGGCCCATGTTGCTCCACCGGCGTACTTCTTCCTCCTATATATACCTACATACCGCCAAACTACCAGATACATAGCCAAAACCCTAATTCCACTTTGGCAACCTTCTGTACCCATGAGATCCCATCTTGGGGCCTTTTCCGGAGCTCCGCCGGAGGGGGCATCGATCACAAAGGGCTTCTACATCAACACCATAGCCTCTCCGGTGATGTGTGAGTAGTTTACCTCAGACCTTCGGGTCCATAGTTATTAGCTAGATGGCTTCTTCTCTATTTTTGGATCTCAATACAATGTTCCACCCCTCTCTTGTGGAGATCTATTCGATGTAATCTTCTTTTGCGGTGTGTTTGTTGAGACCGATGAATTGTGGGTTTATGATCAAGTTTATCTATGAACAATATTTGAATCTTCTCTGAATTCTTTTATGTATGATTGGTTATCTTTGCAAGTCTCTTTGAATTATCAGTTTGGTTTGGCCTACTAGATTGATCTTTCTTGCAATGGGAGAAGTGCTTAGCTTTGGGTTCAATCTTGCGGTGTCCTTTCCTAGTGACAGTAGGGGAAGCAAGGAACGTATTGTATTGTTGCCATCGAGGATAACAAGATGCGGTTTATATCATATTGCATGAGTTTATCCTTCTACATCATGTCATCTTGCTTAAAGCGTTACTCTGTTCTTTTGGACTTAATACTCTAGATGCATGCTGGATAGCGGTCAATGTGTGGAGTAATAGTAGTAGATGCAGGCAGGAGTCGGTCTACTTGTCTCGGACGTGATGCCTATATACATGATCATACCTAGATATTCTCATAACTATGCTCAATTCTGTCAATTGCCCAACAGTAATTTGTTTACCCACCGTAATACTTATGCTCTCGAGAGAAGCCACTAGTGAAACCTATGGCCCCCGGGTCTATTTTCTATCATATTAATCTTCTATCAACAAGCTATTTCTTGCACTGTTTTTATTTTGCTTTATTTACTTTGCATGTTTATCATAAAAATACCAAAAATATTATCTTATCATATCTATCAGATCTCACTTTCGTAAGTGGCCATGAAGGGATTGACAACCCCTTTATTGCATTGGTTGCAAGGATTTTATTTGTTTGTGTAGGTGCGAGGGACTCGTGCGTGGCCTCCTACTGGATTGATACCTTGGTTCTCAAAAACTGAGGGAAATACTTACGCTAATTTGCTGCATCACCCTTTCGTCTTCAAGGGAAAACCAACGCAGTGCTCAAGAGGTAGCAGCGCGTGATACGTCTCCAACGTATCTATAATTTTTGATTGCTCCATGCTATATTATTTACTGTTTTGGACATTATTGGGCTTTATTATCCACTTTTATATTATTTTTGGGACTAACCTATTAACCGGAGGCCCACCCCAGAATTGCTGTTTTTGCCTGTTTTAGGGTTTCGAAGAAAAGGAGTATCAAACGGAGTCCAAACGGAATGAAACCATCGGGAACGTGATTTTCTCAACAAACAAGACCCGGGAGACTTGGACCCTACGTAAAGAAAGAAAAGAGGAGGCCACGAGGTAGGGGGCGCACCTACCCCCCCAGGCGCGCCCTCCACCCTCGTGGGCCCCCTGTTGCTCCATCGACGTACTCCTTCCTCCTATATATACCTACGTACCCCCAAACGATCAGATACGGAGCCAAAAACCTAATTCCACCGCCGCAACTTTCTGTATCCACGAGATCCCATCTTGGGGCATGTTCCGGAGCTCCGCCGGAGGGGGCATCGATCACGGAGGGCTTCTACATCAACACCATAGCCTCTCCGATGAAGTGTGAGTAGTTTACCTCAGACCTACAGGTCCATAGTTAGTAGCTAGATGGCTTCTTCTCTCTCTTTGGATCTCAATACAATGTCCTCCCCTCTCTTGTGGAGAACTATTCGATGTAATATTATTTTTGCGGTGTGTTTGTTGAGACCGATGAATTGTGGGTTTATGATCCAGTCTATCTATGAATAATATTTAAATCTTCTCTGGATTCTTTTATGTTTGATCATTGTTGAGGAAATCGTTAACTGGTAGCTGCTCGGTTGGCTAGCGAGTAGGGGATTAATCAGCGAATCGGCAAGTTAATCGGCCATTTAATCAATTAATCGGATGATTTTTCAGTTTATCGGCTACTCGGTGACCCTGCGAGTAGGGATTAATCGGCAAGTTAACTGGTTAATCGGATGAATTCTTGAACAGGGTGTATGATTGGTTATCTTTGCAAGTCTCTTCGAATTATCAGTTTGGTTTGCCCTACTAGATTGATCTTTCTTGCAATGGGAGAAGTGCTTAGCTTTGGGTTCAATCTTGCGGTGTCCTTTCCCAGTGACAGTAGGGGCAGCAAGGCATGTATTGTATTGTTGCCATCGAGGATAACAAGATGGGGTTTTCATCATATTGCATGAGTCTATCCCTCTATGTCATGTCATCTTGCTTAAGGCGTTACTTTGTTTTTAACTTAATACTCTAGATGCATGCTGTATAGCGGTCGATGAGTGGAGTGATAGTAGTATATGCAGGCAGGAGTCGGTCTACTTGTCTCGGACATGATGCCTATATACATGATCATACCTAGATATTCTCATAACTATGCTCAATTCTATTAATTGCTCAACAGTAATTTGTTCACCCACCGTAGAATACTTATGCTCTCGAGAGAAGCCACTAGTGAAACCTATGGCCCCCTGGTCTATCTTTATCATATTGGTCTCCTACTACTTAGTTATTTCCTTTGCTATTTCCTTTGCCTTTATTTTACTTTGCATCTTTATCATAAAAATACCAAAAATATTATTGTCGCTGTCAAAACTGGCGGATCTCGGGTAGGGGGTCCCGAACTGTGCGTCTAGGCCAGATGGTAACAGGAGGCAAGGGACACAAAGTTTTACCCAGGTTCGGGCCCTCTCGATGGAGGTAAAACCCTATGTCCTGCTTGATTAATATTGATGATATGGGTAGTACAAGAGTAGATCTACCACGAGATCGGAGAGGCTAAACCCTAGAAGCTAGCCTATGGTATGATTGTTGTTGTATATGTTGTCCTACGGACTAAACCCTCTGGTTTATATAGACACCGGAGAGGGTTAGGGTTACACAAAGTCGGTTACAATGGTAGGATATCTGCATATCCGTATCGCCAAGCTTGCCTTCCACGCCAAGGAAAGTCCCTTCCGGACACGGGACGAAGTCAACAATCTTGTATCTTCATAGTCCAGGAGTCCGGCTGAAGGTATAGTCCGGCCATCCAGACACCCCCTAATCCAGGACTCCCTCAGTAGCCCCTGAACCAGGCTTCAATGACGACGAGTCTGGCGCGCAGATTGTCTTCGGCATTGCAAGGCGGGTTCCTCCTCCAAGTACTTCATAGAAGATTTTGAACACAAAGATATTGTCCGGCTCTGCAAAATAAGTTTCCACAAATTGCCATAGAGAGAATAATATTTACACAAATCTAATCTGCTGACGTATTCCGTAGTGTGACACACCACGACCAAGCCTTTATCCAAGTCATTTTATTATCCCACCTCAGCGCGTCATGCGAGGCGGTTTCCTTGGCACGTCTTGTTAAAGCAGATATCGTGTCCCCTTATTCCGGGATTCTCATCAATACAGGCGTGGGTAACCCAACCGCGCCATTGATTACGGCGCTTGGAGATAAGCGAGTTTTACCAGGCTGGTGGGGACACGTAGTTGCGTCCGCCCATATAAGGGGATAAGGATCCACCTTTTCACCTACGCCTTCTTCCTCCCTTGCTTATCCATTCTCACGCACTCGAGCTCCAGCGCCCAAGTCCGCACTCCCCACATCAACCTTCTCCAACCATGTCCGGAGCGGGAGGCAAGTGGATGGTCTCCTCCGTCACGGAGGGACACATCAAAAAACTGAGGAAGGTCGGATACTTGTCTAACGACATCGCGTACCGGCTTCCCGAAAAGGGGCAGCTCATCCCCACCCCTAGGCCCCATGAGAGGGTGGTCTTCCTCCCCCATTTCCTCCGCGGACTGGGCTTCCCTCTTCACCAATTTGTTCGGGGGCTCATGTTCTACTATGGCCTGGATTTCCACGATCTGGCCCCGAACTTTGTCCTCAACATCTCGGCGTTTATCGTCGTGTGCGAGGCTTTCCTCCGCATCCGCCCCCATTTCGGCCTATGGTTCAAGACTTTCAATGTCAAGCCGAAGGTGGTGCGCGGCAACCAGGCGGAGTGCGGAGGCGCCATGGTGGGAAAGATGCCCAATGTCTTATGGCTCGAGGGCTCCTTTGTGGAGACCCTGAAGGGGTGGCAATCGGGGTGGTTTTACATCACCGAGCCGCGCGACCCCGAATGGGTCGCAGCCCCGAGTTTCGATCCGGACCCCCTACGCGGCTGACCTCCTGGAAGGAGACGGGCCTGTCGTGGGGTAAAAAAGGAGAGCTGACCGGACTCCAAACATGCGTCCAAACCCTGGTGGACAAGAAGCTCAAACTTGTCAACGTAGTCCAGGTTATGCTCATCCGCCTGATCCTCCCGTGTCAACAACAGGCTTTCAACCTGTGGGAGTTCAACCCGGCGCGGCACCAAACTCTGAGCAGGCTCTTCGACACGACGTACGAAGATGCCTGGAAGGTGCTTTTCAAGGGCGCTGAGGCCCCCGCATCCGCTACCGAGGATCGCGGATTCAGTACGCAGCGTCACGCTCATGCAGTAAGCTGTTTTTTCCTTTTACAGGGTATCAATTTTTCATAGTTTGACTCCATGCGGGATCTAAGCTCCCTTACCTTTGACAGGATTGGCAGGAGACGTCCGAACAGATCAACTGTCCGGCTCCTTTGCCCGAAGGCCCAGTGGACGCTCGTTTGGCGAAGCTGCTGGTTCCGGCACCCCATGTGCTGCCGGAGAAGAAGGCCACGGGGACTCGAAAGAGTGCCCGGCGCCTGGAGGTGTCGGATCCCTCATCCGACGACTCCAAGACGCACTCCTCCCATGAAGACGAGGAGGAGGAAGAAGAGACCCCTCCCCCTCCAGCGGGGGAAGGGAAGAAAAGGAAGGCCGCCCCAACTGGGGAGGCCGAAGGGTCCAAGAAGAGGAAAACCCTTCCTCCGAACTACTCCACCGACGCCGACGACGGCGGAGAGGAGTGGCCGCTCAGGGCCAAGCCCCTGGCGAAATCGTAAGTATCCGGATACCAGAGTAATTCATAGTATTTGTTTATTGCACAGCTTTCCCTTATGTCGAATATGTTTATGCAGCCCACCCAAAGACCGGCTCGACGCGTCATCGAGCGGCTCACTGGACTCGTCGTATATGAACTCGCTTCCGACGGCTTCCTCCCCCGTCCTACGGACGACACCGAAGTGTTGTCCCAAAAGGTTCCAAGCCGGGAGGAGGTGGTCCTGGAGGCGCTGCAAGGCGACCTCCCGGACTCCAGGAGTAAAGGGGATGAAAGCCCCCAGGGCTCCAAGTCCGGCTCTAGGCCGGACACCGCTCCGGAACCTTCAAAGGTTCCAGAGTCCGGTGGGGGACCTCCTTCCAAGAGGAGCAAGCCCACCGTGCCCGTGACCCCCGTCCAACCGGAGGCGCCGGACAATCTGTTGGAGGCGCTCCAAGGCGCCTCCATCGACGAGGAGCACCGCACCATTATGAGTGCGGTGGTCCAGAAGGTTCAGTCCGCCAAGAGCGGACTGACTAAAGCTTGTACTAGCCTTTTAACAGGCTTTGAGGTAAGTAAAGAATGTGTAAATAATATTATCGCATAGACAGTAGCCCCTGATGCTCTGTTTGGCGTTCGGGAAGAAAAGCCGAATAGAGGATCAAATAAAATTCGCAGGAGTCTAACAAAAAGGAGTCAATATGCGTATGCAGGCTTCTCTGCTTGCGTCCGCCGCACTGACTGCGGAAGTGGACACGCTAAAGCAGAACCTCGAGCGGTCCGAGCAAGAGCTCGGGC